>NC_069500.1:839143569-839351069 GCF_027579735.1 Bombina bombina
CGCCCTTAAGAAGGCATAGAACGTCCTAGCCTTTTAGCTGTACTAATGCAAAAGGCACTTCCCGAATGGGATCGTGGGCTGGAGCCTAGCATCATAGGCACTTCCCCAGACACAATTCCATCATTAAAATCACACGATCGCATGAACAATCGCGTGATTTCAGCTTTTAACTTAAATGTTTACATAGGAACTTTGTTCCAAGTAGACATATAAGTCCGGCCATTAAGGGGTTAATGATGTAAATATATAAACGTTTTTTCTGCTTGTGAGGTATGTCATTATCCATCAATAAGGCAGTGGGAAATTCTGTCAATCAGCCAGTGGGCAATCTGTTTGTTTGTTTTTTCTTTCTTTGCTGCATATAAAAAGGACATTTTGTATCAGTTTTTGTTACCATGCACACAGACATGCACTTCACGTTAGCTTCAATGTCAAAAAGGCCAGTATTAAAAAACATAATTTATGATTACCAGATAAAGTCCTTTCCTTCCGGATAGGGAGAGTCCACGGCTTCATTCCTTACTGTTGGGAAATACAACACCTGGTCACCAGGAGGAGGCAAAGACACCCCAGCCAAAGTCTTAAATATCCCTCCCACTTCCTTATTACCCCAGTAATTCTGCCGAGGGAACAAGAAAAAGTAGGAGAAACATTAGGGTATAAATGGTGCCAGAAGAATAAAATAAATTATAGGGGGCTGCCTATAGACAAGAAAAAACGGGCGGGGTCCGTGGACTCTTCCTATCCGGAAGGAAAGGCATTTATCTGGTAAGCATAAATTATGTTTTCCTTCCTAAGATAGGGAGAGTCCACGTCTTCATTCCTTACTGTTGGGAAAACTATACCCAAGCTCCAGAGGACACTGAATGAATAACGGGAGGGAACAAAAAGGAAGAGGCGGACCCTATTCTAAGGGCGCCACAGCCTGCAAAACTTTTGTCCCGAAAGCTGCTTCAGCAGAAGCAAAAACATCAAACCTGTAAAATTTTGAAAAAGTATGTAAGGAGGACCAGGTAGCTGCCTTACAAATCTGATCCATAGAGGCCTCGTTCTTAAAGGCCCAAGAGGAAGCCACTGCTCTAGTAGAATAAGCCGTTATCCTCTCAGGAGGTCGATGTCCCGCTGTCTCGTTAGATAAGCTGATGACACTCCTTAACCAAAAAGATAGGGAAGTCGAAGTAGCCTTCTGCCCCTTACGTTTCCCCAAATAGACAACAAACAAAGAGGAAGATTGTCTAAACTCCTAGTAGCCTGAAGATAGAACTTCAAGGCGCGAACCACATTCACATTGTGAAGTAAGCGTTCCTTCGATGAAGGATTAGAACACAAGGAAGGAACCACAATCTCCTGATTGATGTTGCGATCTGACACAACCTTAGGAAGAAAACCTAATTTAGTACGTAAAACTACCTTATCTGCAAGAAAAATCAGAAAAGGGGGCTCACATTGCAAAGCAGAGATCTCAGAAACTCTGTGCGTAGAGGTAATAGCCAATAAAAGAGAACCTTCCAAGATAATTTAATGTCAACAGAATGCAGAGGCTCAAATGGAACCTGTTGTAAAACCCGAAGAACAAGATTTAGGCTCCAAGGAGGAGCCCCAGATCTAAACACAGGTCTGATTCTAATCAGAGCCTTAACAAAGGACTACACGTCTGGAAGCTAAGCCAGTCTCTTGTGCAATAAAACCAACAGGGCCGAAATCTGTCCCCTCAGGGAACTAGCAGAAAGGCCCTTCTCCAGCCCATCCTGGAGAAAAGATAAGATGCTGGCAACCTTAACTTTGTGCCAGGAAAAACCACGCTCTTCACACCAGAATAAGTAGGTCCTCCACACCTTGTGGTAGATACGCCGAGTAACTGGTTTACAAACTTGAATAAGAGTATCAATGACACTCTCAGAAACCTCTCATGGCTAAGACTAAGCATTCAATCTCCACGCAGTCAGCCTCAGAGAATCTAGATTTTGATCAACAAATAGACCTTTTATCAGCAGGTCTCTGCGACAAGATAACTTCCACAGAGGAGTGAGGACATCCCCACTAGATCCACGAACCACATCCTTTGCGGCCACAATGGAGCAATCAGGATTACTGATACCCGCTCCTGCTTAATGCGGGCCACCACTCGAGGAAGAAGCAGTAATAGAGGAAAAAGATGAGTTTGAACCTTCAGTGCACTGCTAGTGTATCTATTAGATCCGCTTGGAGATCCCTCGACCCATACCTGGGTAGCTTGGTATTGAGACGGGACGCCATGAGAGCTATCTCCGGCATCCCCCACTTGCTGCATATCTCTGCAAACGCCTCGGGATAGAGAGACCATTCCCCTGAATGGAAGGATTGCCTGCTGAGAAAATCCGCCTCCCAGTTGTCCACACCCGGAATGTGGATTGCTGACAGTGAACAGCTGTGGGCCTCCGCCTACTCCAGAATCTGAGATACTTCCTTCATCGCCAAGGAACTTCTCGTTCCCCCCTGATGGTTGATGTAAGCCACGGAGGTTATATTGTCTGATTGGAATCTGATAAACTGGGACGAACCCAGAAGTGGCCAAGCCTTCAAGGCCTTGAAAATTGCCTGTAGTTCCAAAATATTGATCGGGAGGGAGGAGTCCTCCTGAGTCCGCAACCCCTGTGCCTTTCTGGCACCCCAAACAGCTCCCCATCCGGATATGCTTGCGTCCGTAGTCACAATCTCGCAGGATGGTGTTAAGAAGCATGTTCCTTGGGACAGATGATCTGGATAGAGCTACCAAGAAAGCGATTCTCTTGACCGGCTGTCTAATACAATCTGTTGAGACAGATCTGAATGATCGCCGTTCCACTGCCTCAGCATGCACAGTTGTAAAGGTCTGAGACGGAACCTGGCAAAAGGAATGATGTCCATGCAGGACACCATGAGGCCAATCACCTCCATACACTGAGCCACAGAGGGACTCAAGGAGGTCCGGAGGGCAAGACATGCTGAAGTTAGCTGGCAACGTCTCTGGTCTGTTAAAAAATATCCTCATGGATATGGATTCTATTACAGTACCCAGGAATTCCACCCTGGTACTTGGGATATGAGAACTCTTTTCTAAGTTTATCTTCCATCCATGTGATCAAAGAAGACTGAGAAGTGACTCAGAGAATTCTTCCGCAAGACGAAAGGATGTTGCTTGCACCAGAATATCGTTCAAGTATGGGGCTACATCAATACCCTGAGTTCTGGCAATGGCTAGAAGATATTTGGAGCAGTAGCTAGACCAAACGGAAGGGCAATGAACTGGAGGTGCTGGTCCAGGGATACAAACCTCAGGAACTGAAAGTGTTCCCTGTGGATTGGAACATGAAGGTAATTGTCTTTCAGATCTATAGTGGTCATAAACTGGCCTTCCTGAATTAAAGGAAGGATGGACCTTATCATCTCCATCTTGAAGGAAGGGACACTGAGAAATTTGTTTAAGCACTTTAGGTCCAGAATTGGGCGGAAAGTTCCCTCCTTCTTTGGGACCACAAAAAGGTTTGAATAAAAACCCCAAACCTCTTTCTTCGATGGGCACCGGGATAACAACTCCTAAGGAGGATAGATCCCGAACGCACCCTGGAAAGGCGTCCCTCTTTTCTGGTATGGTAGACAGATTGAAGAGAAGGTATCTGCCCCTTAGTGTCTGATATTTGAAGCCTATCTTGCATCCCTGAGATACCACCTCCTGGACCCACGGATCCTGTACGTCCTTGAACCAGGCATCTGAAAAAGAGACAGACTGCCCCCTACACGATCCGATCCCGGATTGGGGCTGCCCCTTCATGCCGATTTGTTTTTGGCAAGCTTCTTATTCTGCTTGGATTTATTCCAGGACTGAGCCTGCTTCCAAGTACTCTTGGGTTGCTCAGGCTTGGAGGAGGATTGTTGTCGTTTTTGTAGGGATTGTTGTCAGGATTTATCAGACCGAAAGGAAACAAAAATTAGAAGACTGTCGTCCCTTAGACTTGTTCTTCTTATCTTGCGGTAGGAAGGCACCCTTGCCCCCGTAACCATAGAAATAATAGAGTTCAGGCCTGGATCAAATAAAATCTTTCCCTTGAAGGGAAGAGAAAGGAGTCTGGACTTAGAAGTTATATCCGCAGACCAAGACGCAAGTGCTCAATTTTAAATCTAAATGACAGTTCCTCCGCAGAAGGAGGCTTAGACGCTAAGGACTCCGACCCAGAAAGTTCACCCTTTGAAGCTACAGAGGTTAACTCATCGCGGATAACTGGGACATAATAGCTAAATCCGATAAATATTTAGATGACTCCGGGTCAGGAGAGCTATGTTTAACCTTTCTCTTGCGTTTGTTAGAGTGAGGTAATGCACTGAGGGCCGCAGACACCGTCGTTTGTAACTGCATGGCAAAGTCCATAGGAAGAAGGCCCCCTTCGGTTGGAGGATTATATGTGCTACGGGGAACTGCATGTGGAGTGGATAATGTGGCAAGGGTAGTTATCTCACGGGACGTTCTGAGAGGTAGACGGCTCATGCGGAATAAGAGCCTTAGCATGCTTCCCTCCCTCTTTAGACTTTATAACGGTGTTAAGGCATGTGGAACATAATTGAGTGGGCGGGAAAACCACGTCCTCCTTACAATATAAACAGGTATGATTTAGTACAGAAGGAGTGCCTTCTAACATGTCAGAGTCCTCCATAGCTCAGGCTATACCCACAGGAGGACACAAATAAAAACATTTTTTATTACAGAAAACTGCACCTTTATATTCCGAATGGCAGGGGCACTCACCACCTCCTAGACCCAGACAGTTAACAGAGGAAACGCTCTCCTCAGGTTTAAGTCTCAGCTGGAATGGAGGAAATGAACATAGACTCCCTGTTATTACAAGTACAGCAAGTTATAGGAGCTGTGCAACACTTTCCAAAACGAAAGTGAAACTTAAAAGTGAAACCTATTTGTTCAAGCCAAGAACTCACAGTCTATCAGCTCAGGAAAAAAAATCACACAAAGCAGCATGTAAATAATGAATACACTGATTAATTAACCCCAACTGTTCAATAAACCCCCTTTAGAGGATATTAATCCTGGATCCTATCAAGGTATAAAGGAGCCACACTGTGACCCTGTTATTGCATTTTATGTGTAAAAATGTAAATGTTCTTACCTCCAGGATCCATGCTGTGGAACAGAACACAGCCTCTCAAGCGTGACAGTCTTATAGCAGCACTCCTGACATGGACTTGAGTGAGAGAAAGCAGGCAGTGAAACTCGTCAACACTAATTACTTAGTAGTAGTTAGCAGTAGTCTGGATGGTTTCGCATAAAAACTTTCCCTGCATCTCCAGACTAACTTTTATCAATACTCTCACTGAGAGGTTGACATGAATACTTAAAACTCCAGTCCTAACTCGAAGGGCAGATACCCTTTTTCAGGACTCTCTGAATCTTCTGACACTTCTCTGCCACCTCCTAACGTGACGAAAGGCAAAGAATAACTGGGGTAATGAGGAAGTGGTTGGGATATTTTAACCTTTGGCTGGGGTGTCTTTGCCTCCTCTTGGTGGCCAGGTGTTGTATTTCCCAACAGTAAGGAATGAAGCCTTGGACTCTCCCTATCTTAGGAAGGAAATATTTTTAATATGTTACTGCATTTTTCTTTACAGTTCACTGTACTACTGTGGAATACTCTACTTAACTGGATCAAAGTCCGATATACAGGGGCGCTACCAGATAATCCACTAGGCTATTAAAGCCAACAAGGAATTGGACAGAGAACGTGTCTTATGGGTATGTCAAAGTCAATCCACATCAAAAACAAAAAGCTGCTCCCTCCAATCACATTAAGATGGTGACCGAAACGAATCCTTGAGTCTGGAAAGACAAAATACAGAAGGGGTGCTTACTTGTGCAAATCAACAATTATCGGATGTAGATAAAAGAAACACTTGTTCTTATTGTACTCACATACACGGCAGCACTCATCGCCGCTATTGGGCGCAGGCTGAAGTTTTCACAGCGTTCCAGCTCACTGATATTGACCTCGTCCGGTCCGGCAATATCTAGACACATCGTGTTCACTCCCTGGTTCCTCGTTCTTTAGTTCTTCACCTCCAGAAAGCGCTGCAGCACTCTGATGTGCTGATTGAGACAGACTGGAGTCTCACAGCGCTCCAGCTCGCTGATGTGGCTTAAAACTCAATCTCGATCCCAAACTATCCCAATGGGAGCTCAATGCACAGGTGACAGAGGATAAATCCAATAGGTGAAAAAACGATACGAAGTAATAAAGTAAAAATGACACTAATTAAAAAACATTAAAAACAATTACAGCACTCGTGTGCATATATAAAAATGCTACGCGTTTTTCAGTCAGCAGACCATTTCTTCAGGCATGTATGCAGATTACTTCGTATCGTATTTTGAAACTTCAGCCTGCGTCAAATAGCATGACGAGTGCTGCCGTGTATGTGAGTACAATAAGAACAAGTGTTTCTTTTGTCTACATCCGATAATTGTTGATTTGCACAAGGAAGCCCCCTTCTGTTTTTTGTCTTTCCAGACTCAAGAGGAAACCTGTGGAACAACCTCCTTAATAGTGGTCATATGATCATTAGGGACAGGTGCTATTGTGAAACAGCGCAAATTGAATCAGTGCAAAACAAGAGTTACCTGTATATATTTGTATGTCCTATATATTCACCAGCTCACAGGTGATCGCTTTATGTTTTTTCTGCTGGCTTGGTGGTGCTCCCTGAACTTTTTTTAAAAAATGCTGTTTTACCATTTATCTGTTTTTTCTCACATTCAGCTATAATTTGTTCAGATTTATTAGAAAATGAAAATCCTAACACCTGATAATGATTGAAAATTCTGAGAATGAAATGCAAAGTTACAAAATGATGCAAAGTTAATCAGTTTTTCCTTCATAATTTGCCCAGTGTGAGTAACCCATGAAATTAAAACACTTCTTAAATACCAAATACCAAGCTGTTTTAATTAAAGAAAATATAGACCGCTCATTTCCTGATACTCATACTTAATGTAATGATTTCAAACTGTTTAATACTGCACACATTTAGAAAAAAAATAAAATTTTCCAATTCCATTTGCTAGACCATTAACAATCTCTCTACAGCTCAGTAAATCCACTCCATAGATAATATAGAAATTATATTGCAACACTTAGTGAATCTAGGCAGATTTGTGTGAGTGGGAAACCCAGTAACATATTATTTACAGTTAGAATAATATGTAATCATTTGTAAATTATACACACACAAATGTAAATTTAAAGGGATAGTCTAGTCAAAATTAAACTGTCAAGATTTGGATAGAGAATGCAGTTTTAAGCAACTTTCCAATTTACTCCTACTATCAATTTTTCTTCGTTCTCTTGGTATCTTTATTTGAAAAAGCAAGAATGTAAGCTTAGGAGCCGGCCCATTTTTGGTTCAGTACGCTGGTTAGTACTTGCTGAATGGTGGATTGGATTTAGACACCAATCAGCAAGCACTACCCAGGTTCTGAACCAAAAATGGGCCAGCTCCTAATCTTACATTCTTGCTTTTTCAAATAAAGATACCAAGAGAATGAAGAAAAAACTAAATTTAGGCTTATCTGATACATTTCTTTCTTTCCGGATATGGTGAGTCCACGGCATCATCAATTACTGTTGGGGAATACCACTCCTGGCCAGAAGGAGGAGGCAAAGAGCACCACAGCCAAGCTGTTATATATCACTTCCCTTACCCAACACCCCCAGTCATTGGACCGAAGGGAAATGGAGAAAAAAGAAGCAACACAAGGTGTAGAGGTGACTGAGGTCTTAGACAAAAATAACTGTCTTAAATAAGGGCGGGGCCGTGGACTCACCATATCTGGAAATTTATCAGGTAAGCATAAATTTTGTTTTCTTTCCTAAGATATAGTCCACGGCATCATCAATTACTGTTAGGAATCAATACCCAAGCTAGAGGACACAGATGATTAGGGAGGGACAAAGACAGGTAACCTAAACAGAAGACACCACTGCTTGAAAAACCTCTCTCTTAAAAGAAGCCTCAGCTGAGGCCCAAAGTATTGAATTTGTAAAATTTGGAAAAAGTATGCAGAGAAGACCAAGTTGCCGCCTTGCAAATCTGTTCCATAGAAGCTTCATTCTTGAAAGCCAAAGAAGAAGAGACAGCCCTATTGGAATGAGCTGTAATTCTCACAGGAGTCTGCTGTCCAGCAGTCTCATAGGCCAAACAAATTATACTTCTCAACCAGAAGGAAATAGAAGTAGCAGAAGCTTTCTGACCTTTACGTTTCCCAGAAAAATAAACAGGGCAGAAGACTGGCGAAAATCCTTATAGTCGCCTGCAGATAGAATTTCAAAGCATGCACAACATCCAGGTTGTGTAACAAACGCTCCTTATGACAAGAAGGCTTAGGACATAAAGAAGGAACGACAATTTCCTGATTAATATTTCTATTTGAAACAACTTTAGGAAGAAAACTTAACTTTGTATGAAGAACCACTTTATCGGCATGAAAAATAAGAAGGAAAATAAAACTGCAAAGCTGAGAGCTGAGAGTTCTGAGACTCTCTGAGCAGAAGAGATAGCAACAAGAAACAAAACCTTCCAAGATAACAACTTAATATCTATGGAATGCATAGGCTCAAACGGAGCCTGCTGCAAAACTTTAAGAACAAGGTTAAGACTCCAAGGAGGAGAAATTGACTTAAACACAGGCCTGATTCTAACAAAAAGATTGCACATCTGGCACATTCGCCAGGCGATTATGTAACAAAACAGACAAAGCAGAGATCTGACCCTTCAGAGTACTTGCTGACAAACCCTTCTCCAGACCTTCCTGGAGAAAAGACAAAATTCTAGGAATCCTGACCCTACTCCAAGAGTAACCCTTGGATTCACACCAATAAAGATATTTACACCATATCTTATGATAAATCTTTCTAGTAACAGGCTTGCGAGCCTGAATCATAGTCTCAATGACTGACTCAGAAAACCCACGCTTAGACAGAACTAAGTGTTCAATCTCTTAGCAGTCAGCTTCAGAGAAACGAGATTTGGATGGAGGAAGGGACCCTGAAGTAGAAGGTCCTTCCTGAGAGGCAGTCTGCAAGGTGGAAGAGACGACATCTCCACTAGATCTGCATACCAGATCCTGCGAGGCCACGCAGGAGCTATGAGAATCACCAACGCTCTCCTGCTTGATAAGAGCAATGACTCGTGGAAGGAGAGCGAATGGAGGAAACAGGTATGCCAGACTGAAAATCCAAGGAACCGCCAGCGCATCTATCAAAGCGGCCTGAGGATCCCTTGATCTTGAACCGTACCTCGGGAGCTTGGCATTCTGCCGAGATGCCATTAGATTCAGCTCTGGCACCCCCCATTTGAGGGTCAAGCTGGAGAACACCTACGGATGGAGCTCCCACTCCCCGGGATGAAAAGACTGTCTGCTCAGAAAATCCGCTTCCCAGTTGTCCACTCCTGTAATGTGGATAGCAGATAGATAGTTCCTCAGTGGTGATTGATGTAAGCCACTGAGGTTATGTTGTCCGACTGGAACCTGATAAACCGGGCTAAAGAGGCCAAGCCATCAGTGCATTGAATATTGCTCTCAACTCCAAGATGTTTATGGGGAGAACAGACTCCTCAGAGTCCAGAGTCCCTGCGCCTTTAACGAGTCCTAGACTGCTCCCCAGTACAGCAAGCTGGCATCCGTGGTCACAATCACCCAGGAAAGTCTCTGGAAGCATGTGCCCTGAGACAGATGGTCCTGAGAAAGCCACTACGGGAGAGAGTCTCTTGTCGACTGATCTAGATCTATCCTCTGAGACAGATCCGCATAGTCCCCGTTCCATTGTCTGAGCATGCATAACTGCAGAGCTCTCAAATGGAAACAAGCGAATAGGATGATGGCCATGAAAGCTACCATCAGACCAATTACCGCCATACATTGAGCCACTGAAGGTTGAACAGTAGACTGTAGAGAGAGGCAAGAACTAAGGATCTTGGCTTTTCTGACCTCCATCAGAAATATTTTCATTGATAGGGAATCTATTATGGTCCCTAAGAAAACAACCCTTGGAGCTGAAACAAGGGAACTCTTCCCCAGATTCACTTTACAACCATGGGAACGTAGAAAAGACAACAAGATATCTGAATGAGAGTTTGCTTGTTAAAAGGATGGAGCCTGAACCAGAATATCATCCAGATAGGGCGCCACTGCAATTCCCCGAGACGAGGATCACTGCCAAGAGAGCCCCCAGAACCTTTGAAAAAATTCTGGGAGCTGTGGCAAGACCAAAATGAAGAGCTACAAACTGAAAGTCTTTGTCCAGAAAGGCAAATCTCAGAAATTTGTGATGATCCCTGTGAATTGGAACATGAAGGTACACATCCTTCAGGTCTATGGTTGTCATGAACTGACTATCTTGGACCAACATATAAAAATGGAATGTATAGTGACCATCTTTAAGGACGATACTCTTGCTCTTGAGAAACTTGCTTAGACATTTCAGGTCTAGAATAGGTCGGAAAGTTCCCTCTTTTTTGGGAACCACAAACAGGTTGGAATAGAAACCTAGACCCTGTTCCTGAATCGGAACAGGAACTACCACTCCAAAATCTTAAAGGTCCTGTACACATTTCCAGAACGCCTCTCTTTTTATCTGGTCTGCAGATAATCTTGAGAGGTGGAACCTACCCCTGGGAGGAAAGGTCTTGAACTCTAATTTGTAACCCTGGGATACTATGACCACAGCCCAAGGGCCTGGAACTTCCCTTACCCATACTTGGGAAAACAATGAAAGTCTGACCCTCACTTGATCCGTTCCCGGACCGGGGGCAGAGCCTTCATGCTGATTTAGAATCAGCTGCAGGTTTCTTAGATTGCTTCCCCTTATTCCAAGACTGATTAAGCTTCCAAGATGGCTTGGTCTGTTCCTGTTTGGAAAAGAGAGGGGAAGGCTTACCTCTGAAGTTACGAAAGGAACGAAAATTACTCAGACGTCCTTTTGATCTGTTCTTCTTATCTTGCGTCAGAAGAGAACCTTTATCACCTGTAAAATCGGAAATAATTATTGCCAAACCGGGCCCAAACAAGGTCTTACCCTTGTAAGGAATTGTAAAATGCTTGGATTTAGATGAAACATCCGCTGACCAAGTTTTTAACCATAAAGCTCTGTGCGCTAATACCGCAAAACCAGATATTTTTGAGCCTATCTTAATAACCTGCAATGCGGCGTCAGTAATAAAGGATTTGGCTAACTTAAGAGCCGTAATCCTGTCTTGGATCTCCTTTAAGGAAGTTTCCACCTGAAGAGATTCAGACAATGCGTCAAACCAATAAGGCTGCTGCAATTTTTCACAGTGGCAATACACACTGCAGGTTGCTTTTGGAGGCCTTGATGCACATACATCTTTTTCAAATAGGCCTCCAGCTTTTTAACCATTGGATCCTTGAAAGAGCAGCTATCCTCAATAGGAATAGTAGTTCTCTTAGCCAAAGTTGAAATCGCCCCTTCCACTTTGGGCACCGTTTGTCATGACTCCTTAATGGATTTAGCCACAGGAAACATCTTCTTAAAAACAGGAGACGGAAAAAAATTCCAGGTCTCTCCCATACCTGTGCAATAATTTCCATAGCACGGTCTGGCACAGGAAATACCTCTATAGAGGAAGGAATATCAAAGTATTTATTAAGTTTACTAGATTTCTTAGACTGTGACAGAAATATCGGAGTCGTCCAAAGTAGCCAAAACCTTCTTTAACAAAACATGGAGGTGTTCAATCTTAAATCTGAAGGAAACCACTTCAGCATCAGAAAAAGGAATTACACTATCTGAATCTGAGATTTCACCCTCAGAGGCTACAGAAGTATCTTCCTCTTCAGAGTAATGATAAAGAACAACTTGATTAGCCATAACTGAATCAGAAACCTTAAATTCTGAATCTCTAATCTTCCTCTTGCGTTTTCCCTGAAGCATGGCAATAGCAGCTAAAGCCTCAGATACCGCAGCAGAAACCTGGGCAGCAATTTCTGCTTGCAAATAAACTCCTTCTGGAGATTGAGAGGAACCGCAGGGCACTGCATGTGACGCCTCTGAGGCTTGGGAAATTTGAGGAGAAGACTGTGACATAGTCTGAACAGCATCAACCTGAGAGAGTGGTGGTCCAGAATCAAAAAGTTTATCTTTTATGCAATGCATGCGGAACAAAAAGGCAAGGGAGGTTTAATTTTGTTATCAAGGCAAAGCTTGCAATTAACTAAAGGAACAAAATCCTGATCCATAGTGGAAATAAAAAGTTAATTATCTCACTAAAAGATTTATTTCAGTACTGTCCCTTTAAAAATAACTCCCAAACAAACAACCTCCAAACAGTCTGTGCCTCATAAACACTCAAAAAGATTGTTAACATTTAGGAGAAAAAATTATTTAACGTTTTCCGCAATAAACACAAAAAACTCTCAGACCTTTACACCTCAGCGACTAGCTGAGACGCGTACCTGCCTCCACTGAATATCAGAGCTGAAACTGAGAATCTCTTCTCTAAGACCGCTCCGGCAACAGGAATACGTGAATGGCTGAAAAATTATGTCACAGCTTAATAAAAAGCGCACGCACTCAGCCGACAAATAAAAAACACATTCCAAACAGGTCCGCCTCCCAGCACCATAAGGTGAAATAGCTTGGACGGAAAAAAAACAATCAGCATGGTCTGACCTAACCAATTTTTTTTTTAACCTTATTAAAAATAACGTTACTCTCTGTGTCACAGCCAAGTGCCTGCATATTGCCATAAACTCCTGAACTCAGGATTAAAGTCCCAGTAAAGTGCAAATAAAACTCCCCCCCCCCCCCAAGTACCAGAGACTCTTTCCTGAGAAAAAAATTGGCACTTACCTGCACTTCTAGCTGTCTGGCAGGAGAACAGTTCACCCAGTGTGAGAGGAAGCCACTCCTTACAGAGACCTGTGGAAAAAAGAAACCACAGTTAAACTGCTAAGTATAACTCCCTTACCCACAACCCCCAGTCATTCGACCAAAGGGAAATGGAGAAAAAGGAGTAACACAAGGTGTAGAGGTGCCTGAGGTTATAGTCAAAAGAACAACTGTCTTAAAATAAAGGGTGGGGCTGTGGACTCACCATATCCGGAAATAAATTTATCAGGTTAGCATAAATTTTGTTTTTCTTTCCTAAGATATGGTGAGCCCACGGCTTGAGTAATTACTGTTGGGAACCAATAACAAAGCTAAAGGACACGGATAAATAGGGAGGGACAAGACAGGCAGTCCCAAAGAGAAGGCACCACCGCTTGAAGAACCTTTCTCCCAAAAGAAGCCTCAGCCGAGGCAAAAATATCAAATTTGGAAAAAGTATGTAGAGAAGACCAAATTGCAGCCTTGCAAATTTGTTCCACAGAAACTTTATTTTTGAAAGCCCAAGAAGAGGAAACAGCTCTTGTGGAATGAGCCGTAATTCTCTCAGGAGGCTGCTGTCCAGCAGTCTCATAAGCCAAACGAATTATACTTCGTAACCAAAAAGAAAAAAGTAGCAGTAGCTTTCTGACCTTTATGTTTCAAAGAGAAACAGACAAAAAGGGCAGAGGACTGTCGAAAATCCTTAGTCGCCTGTAAGTAGAATTTAAGAGCATGTACAACATTCAAATTGTGTAAAAAACGTTCTTTGGAAGAAGAAGGATTAGGACACAGAGAGGGAACAACAATTTCCTGATTGATATTTCTATTAGAAACAACCTTAGGAAGGAAATCTAACTTAGTACGAAGAACCGCCTTATTGGCATGAAAAATAAAATAAGCGAAATCACACTGCAGAGCTGAGAAGAGCAGAAGAGATAGCAACAAGAAACAAACCTTCCAATATAACAACTTAATGTCTATGGAATGCAACGGCTCAAACTGAGCCAGCTGTAAAACTTTAAGAACAAGGTTAAGGCTCCAAGAGGAACAACAGACTTAAAGACAGGCCTGATTTTGACCAAGGCCTGACAAAAAGATTGCACATGTTGCACATCCGCCAAACGTTTATGTAGTAAAACTGATAAAGCAGAAATCTGACTCTTCAGGGTACTGACGGACAATTACTTTTCCAGGCCTTCTTGAAGAAAAGATAAAACCTTTGAAAAAATTCTGGGAGCTGTGGCTAGACCAAACGGAAGGGCCACAAGCTGGAAATGTTTGTCCAGAAAGACAAATCTCAGGAATCTGTGATGGTTTCTGTGGATAGGAACATGAAGATACACATCATTTAGGTCTATGGTTGTCATGAACTGACCCTCTTGTACTAAAGGAAGAATGGAGTGTATAGTCTCCATCTTAAAGGATGGAACTTTGAGAAACTTGTTTAGACACTTCAAGTCTAGAATGGGACGGAAAGTTCCCTCTTGTTTGGGAACCACAAATAGGTTAAAGTAGAACCCGAGACCCTGTTCCTGCACTGAAACTGGAACTATCACTCCCAGGGAGGCAAGATGTATACATTTCAAGAACGCCTCTCTCTTTATCTGGTCTGCAGATAATCTTGAGAGATGGAATCTGCCTCTGGGAGGAAAAGTCTTGAATTCCAATTTGTAACCCTGGGATACTATGTCCACAGTCCAGGGATCTGGGACATCTCGTATCCAGGCTTGAGAGAACTGAGAAAGTCTGCCCCCCACCTGATCCGATCCCGGATCGTGGGCAAACCCTTTATGCTGATTTGAATCAGCTGCAGTTTCTTTGATTGTTTCCTCTTGTTCCAAGATTGATTGAGTTTCCAAAAAGACTTGGATTGTTCCTGCTTAGAAGAAGGGGAAGGCTTTCCTCTGAAGTTACGAAAGGAACGAAAATGACTCTAACGTCCTTTAGGCCTATTCTTATCTTGAGGTAGAAAAGACCCTTTTCCACCTGTAATATCAGAGATAATTTCTGCCAAACCGGGTCCAAACAAGGTTTTGCCCTTGTAAGGAATCGCCAGAAGCTTGACGTCCGCAGACCAGGATTTCAAGCATAACGCCCTGCGGGCTATGACAGTGAAACTAGAAGTTTTAGCTCCTAGTCTAACAACCTGTAAAATGGCATCTGCAATAAAGGAATCGGCCAATTTAAGAGCTTTAATCCTATCTTGAATTTCATCAAAGGAAGTCTCTACTTGAAAAGAATCTGACAAGGCGTCAAACCAATAAGATGCCGCACTAGTCACAGTGACAATACACACCGCAGGTTACCATTGGAGACCTTGATGAACATAAATCTTTTTCAAATAAGCCTCCAGCTTCTTGTCCATCGGGGATCCTTAAAAGAGCAGCTATCCTCTATTGGAATAGTGGTTCTCTTAGCCAGAGTGGAAATGGCCCCTTCAACTTTGGGCACAGTAACCCAAGGGTCTTTAATGGAGTCCTTGACATACGGGGAAAAAGACACTCCTGGTTTCTCCCATTCATGTGAGATAATCTCCCTAGCATGGTCCGGCACAGGAAAAACCTCTGAAGTGGAAGGTTCATCAAATAAACTATTAAGTTTATTTGATTTCTTAGGAGTGACAACGACAGGGGTATCAGAGTCATCTAAAGAAGCTAAAACCTCCTTTAACAATACACAAATGTGTTTTTTTTTTTTTAAAGCTTAAATCTGAAGGATACCACCTCAGTCTCAGAAGAAGGAATTATACTGTCCGAATCTGAAAATTTCACTCTCAGAAAGTCCCGATGTATCTTCCTCATCAGACTTATAAGAAAGGGCAACTTGGGAAGCAGAACTGAGTACAGGCACCTCACTTTCTGAATTTCTAGATTTTCTCTTGCGTTTTACCTGTAATCTGGGAATGGCAGCTAATGCCGCAGATACCGCTGAAGATACCTGGGCAGCAATTGGAACTGCATGTGATGCCATTGAGGCTTGGGATGTAGCAGGAGAAAGCTGAGGTATTATTTTAACAGCATCATCCTGAGAGACATTAGGCTCAAACATGTTACCTTTATTTTGCAAGGTTTTCTTGACACATGAAGAACAAAATTGCATATGAGCTGCAATTTGTGCATCTAAACATAATAAGCATGAATTCATGAGAGCAGGCTCTTGCACTATATCAGACATGTTGTGAAACAGTAAATAAACTTGAACAGATAAGTTTCAAAGATTTTAATATTCAATTAAAATAAGCCAAGGAAAAAATACACTTTAAATTTTATCCCAAATTAGGATCGATCCCCAGCTAAAATTATGTAAGAAAAGTTAAGAAAAAACATTTAATAAACATCAAATAAACTTCTAAAATAACCCTCAGGCAACCCCACACCTCAATTACTGAGGTGACTTACCGCTACCAATTAAGACCGGATCACCCAGAAATGGAGAAAAACAACTTTTCCTCAGAAACATTATGAAGTAAAGTCGGTCATGTGACCGCAACTGCCGGGCTCAAATTACTGCTGTGACACAGAGAGGCAATACTTCCTGGTACACTGAGTACCAGAATTAACTTTTTTTTCAAACCTGACCGTTTAAAAATGTTGCATTGTTTTATTTAAAAAGCAAAGGGGAAATTAATAAACTGCTGAAATAGAAAATTCAGCCTTACTTTCAGTTTAAACTTGTATTATTTTTATCATGTAAATATGTGTCAGAAAATAAAGCCTAATAAAAACATTTTACCCTTTCTTTTTAAAAGAGTTTAAATGTTAGTCTCACACATGCTACAGTGCCTGCTTCATGCCCCAGTGAAACCCATACAACAGGATTATCTATGTCCCAATAAAAAAACCCTGTATTTTTAATTTGTTAAGTGCATGGTCTCTCCAACTGGAAGAAAAAGCACATACCTGTTCCGCTGTCCGGCATGTAGATAGTTACAAGGTATGAGAGGACACAGTTCCTCACAGAGACCTTTGAAAATGAAAGAAAAGAGTAGCCAACTCTGGCTTTCTAAACTAGGCAGTGATTGTTAGGAAAACACAGTAAGTACCTCTTTACAAGTTCCTAACTGCTTTAAAGCCACCACTACCAGACTGCAAGGAATGATGTGGAATACGACTATACCCCAAAACTTGCTTGTAGATTAAATAAAAAAAAATTCTTCAGACACCTAAACTTCACCTCATCCATGCACCGAAGGCAAAGAGAATGACTGGGGGTTGTGGGTAAGGAAGTGATACTAAGCAGTTTAAATGTGGTGCTCTTTGCCTCCTCCTGCTGGCCAGGAGTGATATTCCCAACAGTAATTACTCAAGCTGTGGACTCACCATATTTTAGGAAATAAAATTTAATTTTGACTAGACTATCCCTTTAAGGCAGTAGTACTGACTATGTAGTATAGCTATCAATTACAAATGGTATTTTCACTCAATAAAATATGAGTATATAAAATCCATGCTATAAATTGCTTCTGGCTTTTTTTCTTTTTTGTATTATTTTTTTACCTATATACTGTATTTACTGTATATACAACACCATTATATTGCTCCTAAAATAAATTGCTTGGCTGGTTTCTTAAAGTGGCATTGAAGTGGGAAAAATTGCAGGCTCTAATTCACTAGAGTATGTTGTTCTTCCACTACTGACTGTGGAATTGTATGCTGCGTTTAACCCAAAAAAGGATCTGCAGAGAACTTCTGGTACCAAACAGGAAACTTTGATGAGCCAGCAGCAGCAACAACCCTGCCAATCACTGGTTGTATTTAGCTCAGAAGCTCCCCAAATACTTTAACTATGTGTTTAATCACTTTGAGGTAGAAATTAATTTTTCTATTACAATTCCTATTAATCCTTTAAGTGCTATGCACTTTCCCAGCTGGGTGCTAAGATTTTGTAATGTTTTTTTTTTATTTTTTGAACATTTTTTAACTTTTTTATTTTTTTCAGACCCCCAAGACTTACACTGTTGGAAAGGTTAGGCGATTACCCAATGGTGGGTCTTGGGGGTCTGTAGCTGCTTAGATGCCTGAGATACAGGCTTCTAAGCAGCATGCCCCCTGCTCCTATACTTAACATTGTTAAGTATAAATAAAGTTGCGCAGTGACGTCATCACGCAAAACGGAAAGTCCCGGCGATGCCTGTCATTCTACAGGCACGATCGCTGGGGTAGGACCGGGTGGGAGCCCCCAGATCTCCCTCACGGTGGGAGAGTGCTAGTGACGGCTCTGAGCCGTCAGCACCAGAGTGGGAAACTGACGGCTCAGAGCCATCATTAGCACTCAAAGGGTTAAAAAGGGTGCACTATTACATGCATTTTTTATTATTGCACTACTGTGTTGAACCCTACCGAAGTCCCACTTTGGAGTCACAATGCATTGTTACTCCTGAGCAGGCCAGGATTGATGAGCTTTTCATGAGTATCAAATGTACAAAAGCTTCCAGTCGCCTCTATGTCCTGCTTAGAAGCTGTGGGAACTTAAAGGGACAGTCAAGTCCAAAAAAAACTTTCATGATTCAAATAGGGCATGTCATTTTTAACAACGCTCCAATTTATTTTTTATCACCAATTTTGCTTTGTTCTCTTGGTATTCTTAGTTGAAAGCTAAACCTAGGAGGTTCATATGCTAATTTCTTAGACCTTGAAGACCGCTTCTAATCTAAATGCATTTTGACAGTTTTTCACCACAAGAGGGCATTAGTTAATGTGTTTCATATAGATAAACATTCGGCTAGATTTAGAGTTTTGTCGGTAACGACCCGCGTAGCTAACGCTGGCTTTTTTTCCCCCGCGCCTTTTAAATACCGCTGGTATTTAGAGTTCACAGAATGGCTGCGTTTTCAGTGCGTTAGGCTCCAAAAAGGGAGCGTACAGGCATATTTACCGCCACTGCAACTCTCAATACCAGCGTTGCTTACGGACGCGGCCAGGCTTCAAAAACGTGCTTGTGCACGATTCCCCCATAGGAAACAATGGGGCAGTTTGAGCTGAAAAAAAAACCTAACACCTGCAAAAAAGCAGCGTTCAGCTCCTAACACAGCCCCATTGTTTCCTATGGGGGAAACACTTCCTATGTCTGCACCTAACACCCTAACATGTACCCGAGTCTAAACACCCCTAACCTTACACTTATTAACCCTAATCTGCCGCCCCCGCTATCGCTGACCCCTGCATATTATTATTGACCACTAATCTGCCGCTCCGTACACCGCCGCAACCTACATTATACCTATGCACCCCTAATCTGCTGCCCCTAACACCGCCGACCCCTATATTATATTTATTAACCCCTAATCTGCCCCCCACAACGTCGCCTCCACCTACCTACAATTATTAACCCCTAATCTGCCGACCATACCTCACCGCTACTCTAATAAATGTATTAACCCCTAAAGCTAAGTCTAACCCTAACCCTAACACCCCCCTAAGTTAAATATAATTTAAATCTAACGAAATAAATTAACTCTTATTAAATAAATTATTCCTATTTAAAGCTAAATACTTACCTGTAAAATAAATCCTAATGTAGCTACAATATAAATAATAATTATATTGTAGCTATTTTAGGATTTATATTTATTTTACAGGCAACTTTGTTATTATTTTAACCAGGTACAATAGCTATTAAATAGTTAATAACTATTTAATAGCTACCTAGTTAAAATAATTACAAAATTACCTGTAAAATAAATCCTAACCTAAGTTACAATTAAACCTAACACTACACTATCAATAAATTAATTAAATAAAATACCTACAAATAAATACAATTAAATAAACTAACTAAAGTACAAAAAATAAAAAAAATAAGTTACAAACATAATAAAAATATTACAACAATTTTAAGCTAATTACACCTAATCTAATCCCCCTAATAAAATAACAAAGCCCCCCAAAATAAAAAAAATGCCCTACCCTATTCTAAAATTAAAATAGAAAAGCTCTTTTACCTTACCAGCCCTTAAAAGGGCCCTTTGCGGGGCATGCCCCAAAGAATTCAGCTCTTTTGCCTGTAAAAAAAAACATACAATACCCCCCTCAACATTACAACCCACCACCCACATACCCCTAATCTAACTCAACCCCCCTTAAACCTAACACTAAGCCCCTGAAGATCTTCCTACCTTGTCTTCACCATGCCAGGTATCCCCGATCGCTCCAGGCTCCGAAGTCTTCATCCAAGCCCAAGCGGGGGCTGGCGATCCATCATCTGGCTGAAGTCTTCTATCAAGCGACGGCTGAAGAGGTCCAGAAGAGGCTCCAAAGTCTTCATGCTATCTGGGCAGAAGAGTAGATCCGGACCGGCAACCATCTTCTTCAAAGCGGTGACAAGCGGCTCCATGTTGAAGACCTCTGGCGCGGATCCATCCTCTTCTTGCGACGTCCTAAGTCCGAATGAAGGTTCCTTTAAATGACGTCATCCAAGATGGCGTCCCTCGAATTCCGATTGGGCTGATAGGATTCTATCAGCCAATCGGAATTAAGGTAGGAAAAATCTGATTGGCTGATGGAATCAGCCAATCAGATTCAAGTTCAATCCGATTGGCTGATCCAATCAGCCAATCAGATTGAGCTCGCATTCTATTGGCTGATCGGAACAGCCAATAGGATGCAAGCTCAATCTGATTGGCTGATTCAATCAGCCAATCAGATTTTCCCTACCTTAATTCCGATTGGCTGATAGAATCCTATCAGCCAATCGGAATTCGGAGGGACGCCATCTTGGATGACGTCATTTAAAGGAACCTTCATTCGGACTTAGGACGTCGCAAGAAGAGGATGGATCCGCGCCGGAGGTCTTCAACATGGGAGCCGCTTGTGACCGCTTGGAAGAAGATGGTTGCCGGTCCGTATCTACTCTTCTGCCTGGATAGGAGGAAGACTTTGGAGCCTCTTCTGGACCTCTTCAGCCGTCGCTTGATAGAAGACTGCAGCCGGATGATGTATCTCCAGCCCCCGCTTGGGCTTGGATGAAGACTTCGGAGCCTGGAGCGATCGGTGATACCTGGCCCCTAGCGATGTTAGCAAGTCATTGTGCTAACATGTTTGCACTCCACTTGTAATCTAGGCATTTAGGGTCTGATTCTCTACACCTCTCTGGCCTTGCGCGATTCTATAAGATGCCTTGTCAGTTGTATTAGACCCCTCAGGTATTGTTTTAAATGGCATTTTTTACCTTAGGAATTGCGTATCTCATTAAGGAGAGTTCACTAATGTTTAATTTGAAGGAGAGACACTTACTTTACAATATAATTCTCAGTAAAATAATCTGATGATTTATTTTCATGCAGGAGCGTTTTTGAGAATCGGGCACTTACGGCCAGATTACAAGTGGAGCGCTAAATATCTCTTTCTTGAAAATGATATTAGCGATCCACTGAGTAATACTAGCGCATGTTAATGTGTGCTGGTTATTACAAGTCTACAGCAATGCGAATTTGCGTTCGCATTGCTGGTAAGCATTGTGCTCACGAGAGAAACGCTTACATATGCTCCAATGGGAGCCCGTTCTCATGCCATGAAGTACCAAATGAGATCTCGTGCAGCGAAGGGGGTAAGTAGCCCAGTCATGGCAGTAAATGCTAAATATATATGTATATAATTATATAAATATATATTTATGTGTTAATATGTGTGTATATAAGCATATACATTTATTTACAGGAACACACAGTTCCCATAGACCGCAATGTAAAGGAATTTTTCAGTGCCATTTTTTTCTAACACTTTACCAGATACTTTTAACTCCTGTAAACTGCATTGTGCAGTTGTTTTTTATTAAATAAAATACAGATTTTTTTTTATATAAAATACCCTCTATTTGGATGGCATTTTGGGCACTTTTAGAAAATTAATCAGAGATCTGATCTCTGGTTAATTTTCTGAGCGCCAATTACTACCGCAAGCTCGCGGTAACTCTGCTATAAATCTCACTCTAATTGGCTTTATCAGATAACAACTAACTTTTTTCAAATTGTATGACTGTGACTAGCCTTGTTGTCTGTGAATTAAAGGCCACATTGGCTCCTCCAAATAAGGCAAATAGTGAGTGGAGTTTGGCGATGGATAGCATTGTGCTCACTCCAGTGGAGTTATTTTTAAGTTAGCACTGATTGGCTAACATGCAAGTCTGCAAAAAGAACCTAGATAAGATGGCAGTCTGCAGAGGCTGAGATACAAGGCAATTACAGAGGTAAAAAGTGTATTAATATAACAGTGGTTGGTTATGCAAAACTAGAAAAGGGGTATCTATCTTTTTAAACAATAAAAATTCTGGAGTAGACTGTCCCTTTAATGTAATTATGTTATAAAAAAAATAGTATTCATAGTTACATTAACAAGTCCCCTTTTAATATTCTGGCTTCTTAATTTCAAATAAATTTGTCAACCCCCTGTCATAAGAGTTAAATCTTTTTTCTCTGTGCGTGTTTAAAATTATGTATGGTCAACTCTATTCAAAAACTAAAGCTGGAATTCTCCACCTTGGACAGCTGCGCTGAACAGGATCAGCCTGCCCGACAGTAAATCATTTATTCCATAAAATACACACAGCTCCGGGATCAAGAAATATTTAATTCACAAGAGATTATCAGCTCCTGATCTGGATAAAAATAAAGAGATTTAGAAAACATCTGATTATTCTATATCATCGGGCTAGCAAAAAATGAGTGCATTCAAACCTTTTCAAAATCATTTTACTAGTGATATCTTCAATAGTATCTGTTTTGTCTCTTTACTGCTGACATCCCTAGTGTAACATACTCTGTTCCACTTCATCAGCCCTTCTAAACAACATATTATTTTCTCACTTAGAACCAGATTATAAATGGAGCACAAAATATCGCTTTTGGTAAAGAGATATTTGTGCTTCACTATATAATACCAGCACACGCAAATGTATATGTTTATATACACATATAGTATATATATATATTAATATTAGTTATTATTATTAATATAACTGTGTTGATTATGCAAAACTGGGGAATGGGTAAATAAGGGATTATCTATCTTTTAAAACAATAACAATTCTATGGTAGACTGTCCCTTTAACACAAATATATATGTATATAAGCATATACATAAATATTTAATGGAAACACACAGTTCCCATAAAATACAATGTAATGGCACTCACACCCCCACATCCCCTAACTTTACCCCCCAGTTATTTATATTTTTAAAAAAATGCTACAATTTTGATTTTTAATAAAATCTAGTACACTGGGCAGATTTGATCTCTGGGGGCGGGTAGCAATAACCAGCCACTTGTAATGGCTGGTTATTTATCTCGCACCTTCAAACGGGCAAATTTGCCAGTTTGCGGGCGGTGTGATAATATTAGCGCTCTACTTGTAACCTAGCCCTAAGTGTATTTTAATATATTTCTTTTTTAGATCCGGATTCTCCACTGGATACATATGATTTTTTTTTTTTAATCTTTATTGAAAGCCAATGCTCTTGTTTCTTGGTGGATGCCAACATGCCCACACTCTTCTGTTTCTCTTCCTTTTCCCATTTTCTATGACATCTGTCACCTGATTGCTTCTTACAATATTTCCTGCCTTGTACCATCTGAATGCACTACCAGTCTTTTCCTCCCACCCCAACAAACATATACAGCATCTCAATTTTTATTTCTCATTGGCCCTTGTTCTCTCTTTGCAGATGAACACAATTTCAAGTTCATACTTATACTAAGGGCTAGATTTATCAAAGCTGAGGCGCCCCTGTACGCCTCAGCTCGCCTGTGGCGAGGCGAAATTACCCGCAGGTAATCAACATTGCACACGAGCGCAATTTTGTGCTTGCGTGCAATCCCGCCCCCTGCCCGCGCACAGCCAATCAAGCGCGGGCAGGAGCTGTCAATCTCCTCAGTGCGGACTTGACCGCTGGAGATTGAATTTCGCCACCTTAGAGGTGGCGAAGAGGTTAAGGACGCGGCGGTCTGGTGATCGCTGCTTGATAATTTACGGCGAGCAAGTTATTGTGAGAACTTGCAGCCGTAGGGCTTTGGTAAATCGAGCCCTAAATCCTCCACTAGAAACAGCTTTTAGGGAGACATAAAGCATATTTTAATTATACATTTTTTTCTGTATTTTTGCATATCATTTTAATATAATATAAGGCCCAGAGTGAAAACCTTCAGAATACATTACCACCTCATTTGCTGCAGTTATTTAACCAATTCAGACTCATTACTGAATTAATACTGGGTGCTGAGGCCAATTAGAGACATATATGTGGCAGGGTTTTGCTTATGAAGTCAACATGGCACAGTTCCAATTCAGTTCTTATAGTGTGTGAAGTCCCTTTAATTTTAAAGAATAGGCAATGGCAAATGCTATGATAGATATGATTTTGTAATAGTTCTTTATTGATGACCCCTGTCACGCCCGTGCCCAGGACTGAACCTGTGACTCCTGGTTCGCAGCCTTTTTCCTCTGTCTTGAGCTGATCTTTCTGGAGTCCTGCTCCCTGCACTGGCTGTGCTCTTTATCTCCACCTGCAGGCAGTTACGTAATCAGCACTGCTATAAAAGGCTGCCTCTCCGACCACTCCCTGCCCTGACATGGTTTATGCTCTATTTGTGGCTCTGACCTGTGCCTATGTAAGTACCTGCATTACTTACCTCCAGTGCCCCAAGTATAGGTGTTACTGTGTGTTCTCCTGGGTGCTTATTTCTACTGAATTGCTGGATTGCTTTATCGTTATTGAACTCTGCCTGTCTGACCACTCTGCCTGTTTAACCCCTGAATTGCTGGATTGCATAATTGTTACTGAACTCTGCCTGTCTGACAACTCTGCCTGTTTAACCCCTGAATTGCTGGATTGCCTAATTGTTTCTGAACTCTGCTTGCCTCTGACCACTCTCTGTTGTTTAACCCCTGAACTGCCAGATTGACTTACTGCTGCTGAACTCTGCTTGTCTCTGACCACTCTTCTGATTAAACCCCTGAACTGCCGTTTATGTGGGATTGCCTCATTGTTGCCGAACTCTGCTTGCCTGACTACTCTCCAGTTATTCACTGTACTGCCGAGAAGGATTGCCCCACTACTGTGAGTACTATTGCCTCATTTACTTATCTATTCTCTTGTTCTGGGATGTTTCCTTATCACTTCCACTTGACACCGGGATAAGAAGACTACTGGCCAAGTTTTGGTCTGATAAGGAAATATCCCACAAGCATTACATTATACTTGGGCCATGGACCCCAAATGAGGTAGCTAGAGCAATCTCACTTCAGGGACCAAATGCTGGGAACCCACGCCTCACACCTGCAAAAGCCTGGATTTCAAATTGGAGACTATTACTACTATGCTCTCTTCACTTGTTGCAGAGTAGAATGCTGTGTCTGTTGCCACACAGCCTGTCCTTGCTGCTAGTACTGCAACCTCCTCCCCTGCTTTGGTAGCATACCCCGGATACCGTTACCTGACAAGTTTGATGGCTCTACCGACTGCAGGAGTTTTCTCAACCAGTGCAGACTGCATTTCCACAATGACCCTCATACCTTCCAGTCTCATCAGTCAAAGGTTACCTTTATTATTTCTTTGTTGAAAGACAAGGCCCTAGCCAGGTCTATCCCCTCTTGGAACAGAGTGCCTCAACTCTTGAACGATGCTGATACCTTCATTTCTGCTGCAAAGTACTTTCTCTTGGATCTCCGTCAGAGCAATAGATCTGTGGCACAGTACGCCATGGAGTTTCGCACCTTAGTATTTGCGACCAGTTGGGATAGCAGTGCTCTCAAGCCGGCCTTCCGGAGAGGCCTGCATGAAGCATCAAGGATGAGCCTACTTATCGTGATGTTCCCTCTTCCCTAGATTATTTTATAGCACTCTGCATCAGTCTGGATTCTCGCTTTCAGAAAAGACAAGCTGAGAGAGAAAGAACTTGCAGAATCCTTCCCTCTCAACCTCCTGCTTGTTCAGCCAACAGACCGCCCTCTACCCTTCCAGCACCTCCAGTTACCTCTGAAGAGGAACCTATGGATCTCTCTTCCCTTAAATCCTCAGAATCTGAAAGACAGAGAAGAAGGAGATTAAGACTGTGCTTCTATTGCGGTTCTTTATTGAATCAGGGGCAGCCGGAAATTTTATTGATCATCGTTTTTCACTAGATTCATGCAGGGTTGCCTCTTCCCCAGAAAAAAAAATGTATAAAAGTAACCACTCTGGATGGCACTCCCCTTGGATCAGGTTTAATCCATTTCGAATCAGCGCCCCTAACCATGACTGTGGGGGTCCTACATTCTGAACAATTGCAGTTTGGACACCATCAATTCTCCAGCACAACTAGTTATCCTTGGTTTTCCTTGGCTACATAAATAAATCCTCAATTCGACTGGACTGAAGACAGTTGGCCACCTGGGGTAAATCCTGTTTTCAACTCCTGCTTAGCTATGGTTACTCCGCTATAAACACATTCCTGTAGCCAGCCTTCTGACCCCGTCTAACCTTCCCTCAGTATATGCAGACTTTACAGATGTCTTTGAAAAGAATGCAGCTGATGTGCTACCACCTCACCATCCTTACTACTGTAAAATTTACATCTTTCCTGGACCCCCACTTCCTAAAGGAAGGACTTATCCACTGTCCAAAGCTGAAACCAAGGCCATGGAGGAATATATCCAAGAGAATTTAGACAAAGGCTTCATTCGCCCTTCCTCCTCTCCTGCCGGGGCTGGGTTATTTTTTGTTGGTAAAAAGGATGGTGGTCTGAGACCCTATATCTACTACAGAGCCCTAAACAACATAACGATCAAGAATTCTTATCTTATTCCCTTGATTACTGAATTATATGATTCACTTCAAAATGCTTGTTACTTTACAAAATTAGATCTTTGTGGGGCGTACAATCTCATTCACATCTTCCCGGGACACGAGTGGAAGACTACCTTCAACACGAGATCAGGGCATTATGAGTACCCTCATAATGCTTTTTGGACCCTGTAATGCACCTGCTGTCTTTCAGGCATTCGTCAATTATGTCTTCCGTGAACCTCCTTAATCGTACTTTCATTGTCTATATGGGTGACATCCTTATATTCTCCACCACCCTGGAAGAGCATCATGAGCATATGAAACATGTGCTTCTTCATCTCAGAGACAATTCTCTGGTAGCCAAGTTGGAAAACTGTGAATTCGATCAAGTCCGGATTCAATTCCTTGGGTATATCATCTCTAAAGGAGGCAATTATGGAATGGCCTCAGCCACCACATTGAAGGAGTTAGAGATTCTTGGGGTTTTCCAACTACTATCGTAAGTTTATAAAGAATTTCTCCAAGATTGTTGCTCCACTCACTGAGCTGACTAAACAAAACAAAGACTGTAAGAATTGGCCTCCAGTAGCGGTGGACGCCTTCTCTCGTCTGAAATGGAGTTTTGTACTGCTCCTGTGCTACATCATCCTTATCCTGATTTACAGTTCACCTTGGAGGTTGATGCCTCTGAATAGGAGCTGGTGCAGTCTTAACCCAAAGAGACCCTTTAACCTCCAAGCTGCATCCTGTGGCCTTTTTCTGCAAGAGATTTTCTCCTGCAGAGAGGAATTACGACGTGGGAAATCATGAACTCCTAGTCATCAAGATGGCCCTTACTGAATGGCGTCAATGTCTAGAGGGTACTACTACTAACCCCCTTCAGATTCTCATGGATCCCAAGAACCTGACGTACTTGGAGACTGCTCATCAACTCAATCCTCGACAGGCCAGGTGGGCCTTATTCTTTTCTCGTTTCAACTTTATAGTCTCTTACCTTCCTGGGACCAAGAATAAAAAGGTTGATGCTCTTTCCCACCAGTTTCCTCAGTCTAATGACTCTTCTGAAGCTCCTATTGAAAATATCATACCTCCCTCCTGTGTGGTTGCTCAGCTCAAGTATAAAGAATATTCCAGCCTCCAATTTCTTTAAAAGACCTTTATTTCATATAGGGTCCTGAGTAGAAATTACAACATTTCAAGCCTAAACAGGGCTGTTAATCATGTACATGATTAACCCCTTAATGACAACTGACGTACCAGGTACGTCATGCAAAAACTAACAGTTAATGACAATGGACGTACCTGGTACGTCAGTTGTCTAACAGAGTGCTGGAAGCGATCACAATCGCTTCCAGCAGCTCTGAGGGGTATTGCAGTGATGCCTCAATATGGAGGCATCCTGCAATACCCCTTTACAAACTTCCGATGCAGAGGGGAGCCACTCTGTGGCCCCTCTCTGCACTGGTAGAGATGGTGCCGTAACCGTTGTCCGGGTGGGAGGGAGCGTGCGCGTGGCGCGTGTGCGTGAACATAGTGCGCGTGCAACGGGGGCGTGTGCATGAGGCGCGCGTGCATTAGCCACACTGACACCAATGAGGGCAGAAAGGGAGAGAAAAAGTAAAAAAGAATATAAATGGATCTGGGAGGGGGGAGGGGTGGGGGTATTGTGGGGGGCCTGCTACACTACAGAAAGAGTTAAGTTAAAAATAAAATAAAAATACTTTGTTTTTTGGGGCCAAACTGGGTACTGGCAGACAGCTGCCAGTACCCAAGATGGCGGTAATTAGGTAGGGGAGAGGGTTAGAGAGCTGGAGGAGGGGATCAGGGAGGTTGGGGCTAAGGCAGGGGTCCATCACAGCTAAAATATTTTATTATTTTTATTTAAAAAAAAAAAAAAAAACTCTTTTATTTAGTACTGGCAGACTTTCTGCCAGTACTTAAGATGGCGAAAACAATTGTGGGGTTGGGGAGGGAAGAGAGCTGTTTGGGAGGGATCAGGGGGTGGGATGTGTCATAATTCACGTGTGGTGCGCAGCAGCATTTAGCGGCCTTCTAATTACCATAAAGCAACGCCAAAGCCATATAAGTCTGCTATTTCTGAACAAAGGGGATCCCAGAGAAGCTTTTACAACAATTTCTGCCATAATAGCACAAGCTGTTTGTAAATAATTTCAGTGAGAAACCTAAAATTGTGAAAAATGTAAAGTTTTTTTTTTTATTTCCTCGCATTTGGCGGTGAAATGGTGGCATAAAATATAACAAAATGGGCCTAGATCAATACTTGGGGTTGTCTACTACACTACACTAAAGCTAAAATTAACCCTACAAGCTCCCTAATTAACCCCCTTCACTCCTGGGCATAAAACACGTGTGGTGCGCAGCGGCATTTAGCAGCCTTCTAATTACCAAAAGCTGTTATTTCTGAAAAAAGGGGATCCCAGAGAAGCATTTACAACCATTTGTGCCATAATTGCAGAAGCTGTTTGTAAATAATTTCAGTGGGGAAACCTAAAGTTTGTGACAAAATTTGTGAAGAAGTGAACTTTTTGTTTTTTTTGATCGCATTTGGCTGTGAAATGGTGGCATGAAAGATACCAAAATGGGCCTAGATCAATACTTTGGGTTGTCTTCTAAAAAAAAATATATACATGTCAAGGGATATTCAGGTATTCCTGACAGATATCAGGGTTCCAATGTAACTAGCGCTAATTTTGAAAAAAAGTGGTTTGGAAAATAGCAAAGTGCTACTTGTATTTATTGCCCCATAAATTGCAAAAAAAAGCAAAGAATGTGTAAACATTGGGTATTTCTAAACTCAGGACAAAATTTAGAAACTATTTAGCATGGGTGTTTTTTGGTTGATTGTAGATGTGTAACAGATTTTGGGGGTCAAAGTTAGAAAAAGTGTGTTTTTTTTCCAATTTTTTCCTCATATTTTATCTTTTTTTTTTTAGTAAATTATAAGATATGATGAAAATAATGGTATCTTTAGAAAGTCCATTTAATGGCGAGAAAAACGGTATATAATATGTGTGGGTACAGTAAATGAGTAAGAGGAAAATTACAGCTAAACACAAATACTGCAGAAATGTAAAAATAGCCATTGTCATTAAGGGTAAGAAAATTGAAAAATGGTCCGGTCAAGTGGTTAAGAGCATGTTTAGACTTGAAACGTTGAAATTTCTACTCAGGACCCTATATGAAATAAAGGTCTTTTAAGAAATTGGAGGATGGAATATTCTTTATACTTGGATTGACTGGGACCTGGCAAGTCCTTTATTCCGTGCCCCACTACAAGCAGAGAAGGTGTGCTGTTTTTCTAACCTTTTGGTGGTCATGGTTGCTTAGCTCAACACCTCTCTTCCTCAAAGACTGCAACGTGCCCAGTCAAGAAAACCTTCTGAATCCCCTGTGGCCTCCTGAAATCCTTTATGTTCCTCCAAACCTTCACTCTCCTGTGCTATCCTGGGCTCATGACAGCAAGCTATCAGGTCATCCTGGTTTGACAAGAACCTTTAAACTCTTTTCCCAACACATGTGATGGCCTGCCATGAAGTCGGACTCTCAGGATTATGTCAAGGCTTGTCAGACTTGTGCTGTTAATAAGACTCCCCGTTACCTACTTCAACCATTGTCCATACCTAAACAACCATGGACACATATAGCCATGGATTTTGTTGTAGACTGGTGGGTTGTGGTGGATTGGTTCTCCAAACTTGCTCATTTTGTACCTTTATCTAAATTACCTACAGACCAAGAATTGTCCACTCTTTTTCTGTTACGTGTGGTACGCCTCCATGGTATATCCGTAAATATTGTCTCTGACAGAGGACCGGAATTTATTTCTACCTTTTGGAGGAAGCTTTTGCAAATTGCTTGGAACCACTGTTTCTTTGTCCTCTGGTTATCACCCCCAGACTAACGGGCAAACGGAGAGAACCAATCAGGATCTTGAAGCTTATCTCAGAGCATATATCAATTCACAGCATTCTAACTGGTCTGGATTGTTGCCCCTATCTGAGTTGGCAAAGAACATTCATTGGCATTTTTCTCTACGATGCTCTCCTTTTCAGGGCTGCAGCTGGTTATCAACCTCATGTTTTTCCCCCTTTCTGCTCAATCCACAGGAGTCCCTGCTGCAGAATGTCGCTTCACTGACCTCACTACCCATTGGCAATAATACGCTCTGTTACAATTTACCATCTCCAGAAACAAGAGGTTTGCCGATCATCATCGAGCTACTATTTGTGCCTTCTCTGCAGGTGAGTCATGTCTGGGTCTCTACCTGACATATCCGCTTATGTCAACCTTGTCACAAATTAGGACCTCAGTATATTGGTCCTTATAAAGTCCTCAAAAGACTTTCTCCTGTTGCTTACAAAGTGGACTTGCCAAGAGCCCTGCACATCCACCCAGTCATCCATGTCTCACTCCTCAAGCCCTACGTCATGAATAGATATACTCAACTCAGACCTCCACCTCCTCCGCTCTTCGTCCATGGTGAACCAGAGTATGAAATCGCTAAGATCCTGGACTCCAGGTATAAACAAAGACAGCATCAATAACTGGTGCACTGGAAGGGATCATTCCTGGGTCCCTGCCCTGGATGTGCATGCTCCTTCCCTGCTCTCCAAGTTTCATCTTGCTCACCCCTCCAACCCGGCTCTTGGTTACCGGAGGTAACCCTTGAGAGGGGTGCTGTGTCACGCCGCTACTCGGCGCTCCTCTCGCCACTCCGTCCTGTTGCTATGGCCATTGCCATGGATGCGGCGGTTCCTGTGGGTGCACAGCGATGACGTCATCACCGCACACCACTTCCCATCTGATGCCGGTCAGATCACCTGTGAGCCCTCTTGGTGCGAATCTGCGCCTATATAAGTACCTGCATTACCTTCCTTGAGTGCCCAAGTAAAGGTGTACTGTGTGTGTTCCTGGGTGCTTATTTATACTGGATTGCTGGATTGCTTTTCGTTATTGAACTCTGCCTGTCTGACCACTCTGAAAAAATGCAAGAAAACAGAGGGGCGCCTCATGTGTGGTATAATCAGATGATATGATACAAAACAAACAGAATGGAGCCAAATGAGTACTCACATACTCTTGAAGCACACCTATGTGCTGGTAGAGACAAGCTGCAATTTCAGATAGGTGTGACAGCTCACCCTCCAGGCAATGCTGTGTGGCTGGTGAGAAATTAGAAAACACAAAAAGAAAGCACTACATGTGCAGACCATTAAAGGTATAACCGGCAATATCTCTTAGATGATACAAATGGGTACTCACATACTCCTGTAGCACACTTATGTGCTGGTAGAGGCAGGCTGTAATTTTGAGGCAGGTGTAACCGCTCACCCTAGGTGTGGATTCTTAGTTGTGCAGGAGTGTAGGTCCCAGTGAACATTCAGCAAAGGCAAACGGTAGGAAGAGAAATCCACTCAGAGTGCATTTGGAATAAAATATAGCTATTTATTAAAAACAAAAATAAAAAACAACACAGCAGTTGTTGTGATAAGTGGATAAAAAGGGTTAACAATGACACCCACAATGCAACGCGTTTCTCGGTTTAAATCCGTTTCATCAGGCATATATTCATTCTTCATCCTACCTCTGCCTTAAAGGACATAATACTCATAAGCTAAATCACTTGAAACTGATGCAGTTATAACTGTAAAAAGCTGACAGGAAAATATCACCTGAGCATCTCTATGTAAAAAAGGAAGATATTTTACCTCACAATCTCCTCAGCTCAGCAGAGTAAGTTCTGTGTAAAAAGTTATACTCAGCTGCTCCCAGGCTGCAGGTAAAAAAAAAAAAAAATGAAGAAAGAACAGCAGCCAATCAGCCATCAGCAGTGCTGAGGTCCATGAACTCTTACTGTGACTCTCATGAGATTTGACTTAACTCTCATGAGATTTCATAGTAAGCTTCCTTTACCTGATTGGTGAAATAATATGAGAGTTCACGAGGCTCATCCTTTCAGCTGTCCTAGGACAGACACACTAATATGCTGCTTAGAAATCCTTTACAATGGGAGATGCTACTGATGAACTTTTGTGGTAAAATATATTTCTTTTTTACATAGAGATGTTCAGGTGATATTTTCTAGTCAGCTTTTTACAGCTATACTGCATCACTTTCAAGTGTTTAAACATTTGGGTATTATGGCCCTTTAACCCCTTAATGACCGGACCATTTTTCAATTTTCTTACCCTTAATGACAATGGCTATTTTTACATTTCTGCAGTGTTTGCGTTTAAACACTAATTCTTAAAAAACATAATTTATGCTTACCTGATAAATTCCTTTCTTCTGTAGTGTGATCAGTCCACGGGTCATCATTACTTCTGGGATATTACTCCTCCCCAACAGGAAGTGCAAGAGGATTCACCCAGCAGAGCTGCATATAGCTCCTCCCCTCTACGTCACTCCCAGTCATTCGACCAAGGACCAACGAGAAAGGAAAAGCCAAGGGTGAAGTGGTGACTGGAGTATAAATTAAAAAATATTTACCTTTCTTAAAAAACAGGGCGGGCCGTGGACTGATCACACTACAGAAGAAAGGATTTTATCAGGTAAGCATAAATTATGTTTTCTTCTGTTAAGGGTGATCAGTCCACGGGTCATCATTACTTTCTGGGATACCAATACCAAAGCAAAGTACACGGATGACGGGGAGGGATAGGCAGGCTCTTTATACAGAAGGAACCACTGCCTGAAGAACCTTTCTCCCAAAAATAGCCTCCGATGAAGCAAAAGTGTCAAATTTGTAAAATTTGGAAAAAGTTATGATAGCGAAGACCAAGTTGCAGCCTTGCAAATCTGTTCAACAGAGGCCTCATTCATGAAGGCCCAAGTGGAAGCCACAGCTCTAGTAGAATGAGCTGTAATTCTTTCAGGAGGTGCTGTCCAGCAGTCTCATAAGCTAAACGAATTATGCTACGAAGCCAAAAAGAAAGAGAGGTAGCGGAAGCTTTTTGACTCTCCTCTGCCCAGAGTAAATGACAAACAGAGAAGAGCTTTGTCGAAATTCCTTAGTTGCCTGTAAGTAAAATTTTAGAGCACGGACTACATCCCAGGTTGTGCAGTAGACGTTCCTTCTTTGAAGAAGGATTTGGGCATAAAGAAGGAACAACAATCTCTTGATTGATATTCCTGCTAGTAACACCCTTAGGTAAGAACCCAGGTTTAGTACGCAGGACTACCTTATCCGAATGAAAAATCAAATAAGGAGAATCACAATGTAAGGCTGATAATTCAGAGACTCTTCGAGCCGAGGAAATAGCCATTAAAAATAGAACTTTCCAAGATAACAACTTTATATCAATGGAATGAAGGGGTTCAAACGGAACGCCCTGTAAAACATTAAGAACAAGGTTTAAACTCCATGGTGGAGCAACATTTTTAAACACAGGCTTAATCCTGGCCAAAGCCTGACAAAAAGCCTGGACGTCAGGAACTTCTGACAGACGTTTGTGTAACAGAATGGACAGAGCTGAGATCTGTCCCTTTAGTGAACTTAGCAGATAAACCTTTTCTAAACCTTCTTGTAGAAAAGACAATATCCTAGGAATCCTAACCTTACTCCAAGAGTAACCGTTTGGATTCACACCAATATAGGTATTTACGCCATATCTTATGGTAAATCTTTCTGGTAACAAGGTTTCCTAGCCTGTATTAAGGTATCAATAACTGACTCAGAAAACCCACGTCTTGATAAAATCAAGCGTTCAATTTTCCAAGCAGTCAGCTTCAGAGAAGTTAGATTTTGATGTTTTGAAGGGACCCTGTATCAGAAGGTCCTGTTTCAGAGGTAGAGACCAAGGTGGACAGGATGACATGTCCCACCAGGTCTGCATACCAAGTCCTGCGTGGCCACGCAGGTGCTATTAGAATCACTGATGCTCTCTCTTGTGTGATTCTGGCAATCAATCGAGGAAGCAACGGAAGGGGGTGGAAACACGTAAGCCATCCTGAAGTCCCAAGGTGGCTGGTCAGAGCATCTATCAGGGACTGCTCCTGGATCCCGGGATCTGGACCCGTAACGAGGAAGCTTGGCGTTCTGTCGAGACGCCATGAGATCTATCTCTGGTTTGCCCCAACGTCGAAGTATGTGGGCAAAGACCTCCGGATGAAGTTCCCACTCCCCCGGATGAAAAGTCTGACGACTTAAGAAATCCGCCTCCCAGTTCTCCACTCCCGGGATGGTGGATGCTGACAGGTGGCAAGAGTGAGACTCTGCCAGCCGAATTTAGTCTTTGATACTTCCTTCATAGCTAGGGGAGCTTCTTGTCCCTCCCTGATGGTTGATGTAAGGCTACAGTCGTGATGTTGGTCCGACTGAAACCTGATGAACCCCCCGAGTTGTCAACTGGGGCCAAGCCAGGAGGGCTTTGAGAACTGCTCTCAATTCCAGAATGTTTATTGGCAGGAGACTCTCCTCCTGACTCCATTGTCCCTGAGCCTTCAGAGAATTCCAGACGGCACCCCAACCTAGAAGGCTGGCGTCTGTTGTTACAATTGTCCAGTCTGGTCTGCTGGAATGGGCATCCCCCTGGACAGATGTGGCCGAGAAAGCCACCATAGAAGAGAACTTTCTGTCTCTTGATCAGATTCAGAGAAGGGGATAAGTCTGAGTAAGCCCCCATTCCACTGACTGTAGCATGCACAGTTTCGCAGTGGTCTGAGGTGTAAGCGTGCAAAGGGTACTATGTCCATTGCCGCTACCATTAAGCGATTACCTCCATGTCATTGAGCCACTGACGGCTGTGTGAATGGAATGAAGGGTGCGGCAAGCACTTTGAGAGTCTTGTTAGCCTGTCCTCTGTCCAGGTAAAATCTTCATTTTACAGAATCTATAAGCGTCCCAGGAAAGGGAACTCTTGTGAGTGGAACGAGTGAACTTTTCTTTTCGTTCACCTTCCATCCATGTGCCCTTAGAAATGCCAGCACTAACTCTGTATGACACTTGGCAGTTTGAAAGCTTGAAGCTTGTATTCAGAATGTCGTCTAGGTATGGAGCTACCGGAGATTCCCCGCGGTCTTAGTACCGCCAGAAGAGCACCCAGAACCTTTGTGAAGATTCTTGGAGCTGTAGCCAATCCGAATGGAAGAGCCACAAACTGGTAATGCCCTGTCTAGGAAGGCAATCTTTAGTACCGATAATGATCTTTGTGAATCGGTATGTGAAGGTAAGCATCTTTTAAATCTACAGTGGTCATGTACTGACCCTCTTGGATCATAGGTAAAATTGTCTGAATAGTCTCCCATCTTGAACGATGGAACGCTTAGGAATTTGTTTAGGATCTTTAAGTCCAGGATTGGTCTGAAAGTTCCTCTTTTTTGGGAAACCACAAACAGATTTGAGTAAAACCCCTGTCCCTGTTCCCGATCGTGGAACTGGATGGATTACTCCCCATTAACAAGAGCTCTTGTACGCAGCGTAGAAACGCCTCTTTCTTTGTCTGGATTGTTGACAATCTTGACAGATGAAATCTCTCTCTTGGAGGAGAGTATTTGAAGTCCAGAAGGATCCCTGAGATATTATCCTCTAGGCCCCCAGGGATCCTGAACATCTCTTTGCCCAAGCCTGGGCGAAGAGAGAAAGTCTGCCCCCCACTAGATCCGATCCCGGATCGGGGGCCCTCAATTCATGCTGGTTTTAGGGGCAGCAGCAGGTTTCCTAGTCTGCTTGCCCTTGTTCCAGGACTGGTTAGGTTTCAGCCTTGTCTGTAGCGAGCAACCAGCTCCTTCCCTGCTTTTTGGTGCAGAGGAAGTTGATGCTGCTCCTGCTTTGAAATTACGAAAGGAACGGAAAGTAGACTGTCTAGTCTTGGCTTTGGCTTTGTCCTGAGGCAGGGCAGGCCTTTACCTCCTGTAATGTCAGCGATAATCTCTTCATCAACCCGGGCCCGAATAAGGTCTGCCCTTTGAAAGTTATATATTAAGGCAATTTTAGACTTAGAAGGTAACATCAGCTGACCATGGATTTTAGCCACAGCGCCCTGCGTTTGCCTGTATTGGCGAATCCTGAATTCTTCGCCGTAAGTTTAAGTAAGATGTACTACGGCCTCCGAAATGAATGAATTAGCTAGGTTTAGGACTCTATGTCCGTAATGTCAGTCCAGAGTAGCTGAACCAATGTTCTCTTCCCAGAGACTCAATCCAGAATGCCGCTGCAGCCGTGATCGGCGCAATGCATGCAAGGGGTTGCAATATAAAAACCTTGTTGAAACAAACATTTTCTTAAGGTAACCCTCTAATTTTTTATCCATTGGATCTGAAAAAGCACAGCGTATCCTCCAGCCGGGATAGTGGTACGCTTAGCTAAAGTAGAAAACTGCTCCCTCCACCTTAGGGACCGTTTGCCAAAGTCCCTTGTGGTGCGTCTATTGGAAACATTTTTCTAAATATCGGTGGGGGTGAGAACGGCACACCGGGTCTATCCCACTCCTTAGTAACAATTTCAGTTAGTCTCTTAGGTATAGGAAAAACCTCAGTACTCGTCGGTACCCCCGACGGCAAAAATATTTATCCAACCTACACATTTTCTCTGGTATTGCAACTGTGTTACAATCATTCAGAGCCGCTAACACCTCCCCTAGTAATACACGGAGGTTTTCCAGTTTAAAATTTAAAATTTGAAATATCTGAATCCAGTCTGTTTGGATCAGAACCGTCACCCACAGAATGTAGTTCTCCGTCCTCATGTTCTGCCACCTGTGACGCAGTGTCTGACATGGCCCTAATATTATCAGCGCACTCTGTTCTCACCCCAGAGTGATCACGCTACCTCTTAGTTCTGGTAATTTAGCCAAAAACCTCAGTCATAACTAGTAGCCATAATCCTGTAATGTGATTTGTAATTGGCCGCCCAGATGTACTCGGCGCTACAATATCACGCACCTCCCTCTGAGCGGGAGATGTAGGTTACGACACGTGAGGCGAGTTAGTCGCATAACTCTCCCCTCGTTGTTTGGTGAAATTTGTTCAATTTGTACAGATTGACTTTTATTTAAAGGTAGCATCAATACAGTTAGTACATAAATTTCTATTGGGCTCCACTTTGGCATTGCAACAAATGACACAGGTATCATCCTCTGAATCAGACATGGTTTAATCACACTAGCAAATAAACTTGGTAACTTGGGAAATACAATTCAATTAGAATAATATTAAAACGTACTGTGCCTTTAAGAAGCACAAGAGATCTATGGGACAGTTGGGAAAATTAATAAAATGAAACAGTTATAGCCTTCAATCCTTGTAAATAACACAACTTTTGAAAGCAGAAACAAATTACAGGAATAAACGTTTTTTATCTCAGTCAAACCTATAATTCTCACAGCTCTGCTGAGAGAATTTACCGTCCCTCAAAATAAGTTTTGAAGAGACCCCGTGAGCTCTGTAGAGATGAACCGGATCATGCAGGGAATACAATGAGTTGCTGACTGAAATATTTGATGCGTAGTAAAAAGCGCCAAAAAACGTCCCCTCCCCCTCACACACAGCAGTGAGGGAGGAACAGAAACTGTCAGAAAACAGATTAAGCAACTGCCAAGTGGAAAAATAGTGCCCAAAACATTTATTCACTCAGTAACCTCAGTAAATGAAAATGATTTTACATTCCAGCAAAAACGTTAAACATAATCTCTAGTTATTAAACAGCTTTATGTATTTCTTACAGTGTAATTCTAGTGAAGTACCATTCTTCAGAATACTGAAGTGTAAAGTATACATACATGACATTATATCGGTATGGCAGGATTTTCTCATCAATTCCATTGTCAGAAAATAAAAGCTGCTACATACCTCTATGCAGAATCATCTGCCCGCTGTCCCCTGATCTGAAGTTTACCTCTCCTCAGATGGCCGAGAAACAGCAATATGATCTTAACTACTCCGGCTAAAATCATAGCAAAAACTCTGGTAGATTCTTCTTCAAACTCTGCCAGAGAGGTAATAACACACTCCGGTGCTATTTTAAAATAACAAACTTTTGATTGAAGATATAAAACTAAGTATAATCACCATAGTCCTCTCACACATCCTATCTAGTCGTTGGGTGCAAGAGAATGACTGGGAGTGACGTAGAGGGGAGGAGCTATATGCAGCTCTGCTGGGTGAATCCTCTTGCACTTCCTGTTGGGGAGGAGTAATATCCCAGAAGTAATGATGACCCGTGGACTGATCACACTTAACAGAAGAAATACAGCGCTTACCCTAACCTTTATATTTCGATTTACTTCAGTGTAACTTAAATTATCTTAATACCCAAATTACTTTATTTATAAAAGCTTTTTAAATTATATATAAAAAACACTGATTAAAATTTACATATACCTAAAATGAGACTGTCACACCGATTGACGTATCGTTTCTGGTCTTAGAAATAGTGCACACTGAATATTGCAAGGTATGACAATACCGATTACCTGTACCTTTATGCCTCCCGGAGTATGGTAAAACGTTTTCTTTGAATTCCTTTGATTCTTTCTTTGATCCCGGTATCCTCCGTTATGTTTTGAGCGTGGCGCTGCTGCACAATTCACTGACCACTAAGGAGTGCGTCAGACTACGGGATCACTATAGAGACAAAAAGAAAAACGAGCGCAGCCACGACTCTAGGTAAAAGTTTAATGCTTCCAAATTGCGTATACATACATATTGCACTTACAAGAGCTTAGATAAAAACAGGCGCCTCAAAGTGGTAGATCATTAAGGATTATCCTGTCCCGGTTCAGCTGTGACTTTTACGGTCTTCCTTGTGATCGTTGCTTTCTCTGGTATACACAGTCCGTTATTGATCATCCAATAAACCTCCCCTCGGCGGCCTATAGTTTCCGGCTATGGAATCAATCTCCAATAATCTATCTACTTATATAGATCATTACATGCAACCAATGGTTTAAAAATATCAAATCATATATTAAAGATACACCAGACGTAATAATAACACTAGAAGGGTTAAAATGGAAGGAGGACTACAGGTGGATTACGTGCGATGTAACCGCATTGTACACCAACATACCGCATGAGAAGGGGGCTGGAGGCATTTTAAAAACATAGGGGCTAAGAGCGGAATGTCGGAAAAACATTTAGAATTCCTAATAGATAGTGCAAAATATATACTGTGTAACAAACTACTTTAGCTTCAATGGGAAAATTTTACAAACAAATCCAGGGGACAAGCCATGGGTACCCCAATGGCACTCGTCATATGCAAATATTTATATGTCCCAAATTTGAAGACCTTATGATTGGGAGAAGTAAACCCCTTCCTAGGAAAGATAATTAAATAGTTTAAGGTATATCGACGGTATATAATAATCGTCTGGCAAGGGGACGATATTACAGCACATGAATTTATTAGGACACATGAACAATAATCAATATAATTTGAAGTTTACAAGCAAAATGTCTCAAGAAAAGAATACCTGGACATAGAATTTTTTGTTGATCATGTGTCTAAATTAGTGAAGGTGAGAAATTACAGGAAACCCATGGACAGTAATGGATTTCTAAATGCAAAAAGTGGTCATAATGAACATGTGGATAAGAAATATACACATTGGTCAATTCGTTAGAATTCGCAGGAATTGTACGATTTTAGAAGATTATAATCTTGAAGCTGAAGTGTTAGAAAATAAATTATTGAGGATTACGATAGAGAGGATTATTAGGGCAGCTAGAGATAAGAATGGCTACATGCATAAGGGAGGAATTATTACAGACGAAACCCAATCAATCACAGGAGCATAATACATCAGATAAAAAAGGTTAGGTTTATCACGACATATAATGAAGGGGCGGGGTTTCTCCAAAAAGTATTACATAAACATTGGGGGGATATTAAAAAGCGGGACCCAGTCCTGAGAGGGGTAATAGAAGACAACCCAAATATAGTCTTTAAGAAAAATAAGAACTTGAAGAATATCTTAGCCCACATCCAAATTAAGGGAGCCCAGGAAATGGGGATAAGTAACTAAGCCAGGAACCTTGCAACATTGGGGTGTCTAATAAACCAGGGACATTTAGATGTGGCAAGAAAAAAACTGGCTGCATGTGTCCCCATTATCTGTAATAGGGATTCTATGGATAATTGGAATCACACAAAGTCAATACCATAAACTCAAGGGGTACCTGTCAATCCACATTTGTATTTTACGGGCTTACATGTAAATGTGGGAGGAGGATCTATGTGGGAAGGAACCAAACGGAAAATTAAGAGGAGATGTTACGAACATATTCACTATATGGAGATAGGGGTTAAAAGCACACAGTGTGTCTGAACACTTTATAATACCACCATAAGCAATGATCCCTCTAGCCTACGAATGTAGTATTCTATAAGTTAGTGCCATCAGGGTCAAATCCACATCAGAGACTTATAACTTTGAGAAAGAAGGAGGACAAAATGGATACAACAATTAGGAAAGTCTGGCCCCCAAAGGGTTAACATTGACCTCGATCTCCAGCTTTCATGCTCTGATGTCAGTTTTAAAACTAGACATTGGGAATGGTTTCACAATCACAGAGAGAGCAAGGATAGACATCTGTAAGTAGAACGATAGGAGGAGTAGGGAATATGAAGGACAGCCAGTCTAAAATAAAAATAAGCCATCTGATACAGCAGCATCCTTTAAATATGAAATACAAGTAGATTGTTTTAACAAAATGTATGTAGCCACCAATGAATAAAGTTATGATTGTACAAAGTTTTTAATGCACCGAAATATATGGTGAACGTATGTAGAGTACATGGGTTCTTAAGTATTTTAAGTTAGAGAATTTATTTAGGAAGTGGTTAGATTAGTGATGATTTTTTAGCAAATGTATTTTTAGGTTGAAAGAATAAACGGATGTTAGTTAATAGTAATGAAATGTATATCGACATGTAACAAGCCGTTTTAACTTTGCAATTTTGTACCTTTCTTTACGGCACACCAATCTGTATTTGGTCAGAGGTTGGTGGTGATAAATTTGGACTTATGATTGGCCTACGAAGATAGGAATAGGGTGGAGTTATCAGCATTTAAACTACGGACCCCCGGGCAGAAAAAACTTCATACCTTGTTTGCAAGTCTTGAGAAAGTTCGCATAGGTCGGACGAAACGCGTAGAAAAAGCACAAGGGGCAGCAGGTCACTAAAGAACGAGGGAATAAAAAGCTTGTCTGTTGGATGATCAATAACGGACTGTGTATACCGGAGAAAGCACGATCACAAGGAAGACGTAAAAGAGTCACAGCTGAACCGGGACAGGATAATGCCTTTAGTGATCTACCACTTTGAGGCGCCTGTTTTTATCTAAGCTCTTGTAAGTGCAATATGTATGTATGCGCAATTGGGAAGCATTAAAACTTTTGACCTTGAGTCGTGGGCTGCGCTCATTTTTCTTGTTTGTCTCTATAGTGTTTGCGTTTTAGCTGTAATTTTCCTGCTTACTCGTTTACTGTACCCACACCATATTATATACCTGTTTTTTCTCTCGTCAGTTAAATGGACTTTCTAAGATACCATGTATTTCATCATATCTTGATCTTTCCGCTGCGCACCACACGTGTTGTTATGCCCAGGATGTGAAGGGGTTAATTAGTAGCTTGTATGGAGCTTGTAGGGTTTAATTTTAGCTTTAGTGTAGTGTAGTAGACAACCCAAGTATTGATCTAGGCCCATTTTGGTATATTTATGCCACCATTTCACCGCGCAAATGCGAGCAAATAAAAAAAAAACTTTACATTTTCACAATTTTAGGTTTCTCACTGAAATTATTTACAAACAGCGTGTGCTAATTATGGCAGGAAATTATGTAAAAGCTTCTCTGGGATCCCCTTTGTTCAGATAAAGCAGACTTATATGGCTTTGGCGTTGCTTTTGGTAATTAGAAGGCCGCTAAATGCGGCTGCGCACACCACACGTGAATTATGCCCAGCAGTGAAGGGGTTAAATTAGGTAGCTTGTAGGGAGCTTGCAGGGTTAATTTTAGAGATCAGCCTCCCACCTGACACATCCCACCTCCTGATCCCTCCCAAACAGCTCTCTTCCCTCCCCCACCCCACAATTGTTCCCGCCATCTTAAGTACAGGCAGAAAGTCTGCCAGTACTAAATAAAAGTTTTTTTGTTTTTTTTTAAATAAAAATAATAAAATATTTTAGTTTTGATGGACCCCTGCCTTAGCACCAACCTCCCTGATCCCCCCTCCAGCTCTCTAACCCTCTCCCCTACCTAATTACCGCCATCTTGGGTACTGGCAGCTGTCTGCCAGTACCCAGTTTGGCCCCACAAACCAAAGTATTTTAATTTTATTTATTTTTATTTATAACTTTTATTTTTGATTATTTCTGTAGTGTAGCAGCCCCCCCACAATACCCCCACCCCCTCCCCCTCCCAGATTTTTTTATATGTAAAAAAAAAACAAAAAACTTTTTTTCCCCTTCCTTCATTGGTGTCAGTGTGGCTAATGTGTGCACGTGCGCCCCTGTGCACGCCCCCGTGCACGCGCTCGCATCGTGCAGGCGCATCGTGCACGCGCACACACGCTCCCTCCTCCCACCCGGACAACGGCACCATCGCTACCGGTGCAGAGAGGGCCACAGAGTGGCTCTCTCTGCATCGGAGGCTTGTAAAGGGGTATTGCAGGATGCCTCCATATCGAGGCATCACTGCAATACCCACAGAGCTGCTGGAAGGCGATTGTGATCACTTCCAGCACTCTGTTAGAACAACTGACGTACCAGGTACGTCTATTGTCATTAACAGATAGTTTTTGCATGACGTACCTGGTACGTCAGTTGTCATTAAGGGGTTTAAATAACAAACTAACAGCTAGTCACCTCCTACAAAGGGTGTGTTTGCTAATTGATACCTAACACCTGTCTGAGTGACATCAAACCTTCTAATTGCAACAGTTTTTTCACATAAAAAAAAAAAAAAAAAAACCATTATGGATGGCAATAATACAAGGGCTTTTTCATCTCTATTTTGAGTATCCATTTTGGCAACGAACATTATAACCATTATAACAATGGAAGAAACAGCACTACCACTATATTTCTCTCGTGAGACCCGCTACAGCACGAAGTAACTTTTCAACAGAATGTGAAAAAATATTTTCAGAGGACAGGGGGACACTGTTCCATTTAGCACTTTATTTGACGCAGTGGAGACTTTGTTATTTAAAGAGACCAAAGCACAATGGGACATTTGGACATGTGCAATCCTATCTTAAAAGCACAAATGATCCCAAGGGGACTAAGGATTTTTAAATTTCCTACTTTTGATGTTGATACAACGGACATTGAGTTTGTTGATAATGGAATGCAGCACTAGTCTGAATGTCATGGCCAATTGAATGCTGGTTGCTAATCCAATATAGAACCCGAGCAACTTAATTTAATTAAGCAAGAAATAGATACTATTCAGATACAGTTAAATAACCGTGAGTGCTGATCCTAATTTTGCAAAATTGGAGCAATAATACTACAAGGGAGTCTTTGGCCCGTGGCAAGCAAGTTATAATGGAAAATAAACATATCAAGCTTATCCGGGATAAAACCGATTATCAGAAAAATTCAGTATATATTTGGGAACAAAAAACAACGTTCCAATTATAGAAGGAGCTTGCCACAGAACAAACATAACAAACATAGGGGGCAATCGTAGACAGTAGAAGGGGTAATCAAAAACAGGTCAGCTTTTCTGACAGTGATACAGACAGATCGTCTGATGAATACACATCAGGGTGTGAAATGGACATAGGAGACACAGATTAATACAATCTCAAATCACAGACAAGGTATCCTAAAGGCCTCCTATTGCCCCTAACATTTCTGAACATTTCTAATACTTCCGTTGTACCTAACACTATAGGCACTAATTCTGCACCTTTAGTAGTGAAACCCAAAGATAAAAACACTGTCTCCATATATACTGCTAACAATAGGACTAGGATGAACGAGGTTAGCACATATGCAGTAGATACAGGAACACAGGAAATGTCATTATTGAATCAGGTTTTCCTATGGACCCCCCAGACAGAGGGTATAGGGGGGATGCAGGCCAACAACCAAGAGAGATATCCAGTAAGGGGAAACCGCACACAGACCAAATACAATGAACAGTGTAGTCAACTTATCTTCAGCTACACTCACTCAAGATCAAATAGATTGGTACTATCTTAGGGCTTAGGGTTTGCACCCACTACAAACTCGTTGATATATTCCAGACACTCATAGATATCAACAAATTTGTCAGGAATATCACTTTAAAAAATTATTTGCAGATACTACTCAAGAGACATCCGTTCTGGAACCAGATAGCTCTCTGCACCACATCTATTACAGCAGTAAATACCTTCAGAAACATGTGATCTCATGATCTCTACAAAATCTAGCAATTGAGAGCAACACAATATCAGGAACACCAATAGGGCACACTCATTTAGAAATAAATCTACATTTTATCCAATACAAAACAGAGGACCTATAATTGAAACATTCCATGCACGAGTAGAATCTGATTTGCATAAATTAAAAGAGACCACTGAACGAACAACCAAAAATCTTACTAAAAAAACAGACAGGAAGCACTCAGGTCTTTACAGCAAAGATCTGATTTAGTAATCCGCCCATCAGACAAGGGGGGGACCGTTGTGGTACTTGATAGGCAGGATTACATATCAGAGGCACATAGACAACTCAACATCCCTACTGACCTACTCGATTCTTCCCCAGAAATCCAACAAATGAGTATAAGAAGCTCCTATTTGATATACTAGACGATGGCATTGAACATGGTGTCTTAGATGAAAACACAGCTGACTACCTTTATGTAAAATACCCATGAATCCCAGTTTTCCATATGTTCCCTAAGGTCATAAATCCCTTCCACAACGTAACAAGGCCGTCTATAGTCAGCGGTATAGATTCATCTTTGAAAGATTGTCCCAGTGGCTGGATGCTATTTTGCAGCCTTTGGTCCATCGTACTACACTTCATATACGAGGGATTCAAAACACATACTAAATCTTCTAACTAACATAAAATGGCAAATGAAACTACCATTGGCTCTCAGTGGTGATGTAGTCTCTCTATATTCTAGGATGTCCACACAACAAGGGGTATTGAAGCAGTAAGATATTATTTGGCAACACATACAGAATACACATCAGATTTTCAAAAATATATTCTAAGAATTCTGGGAGTTCCTATTGACTCACAATTTTTTACATGTGAAGGGCAAATACTATGTACAAAAATGTGGCACAGCCCATGGGGGCGAAAGTATGCCCCCTCTTATGCCAATTTATTTCTTGGCAAATGGGAGCTAGAAAATATCTTTGACCACAGCAACATATTCAGGTCCCACATCTGTTTCTTTAAACGCTATATTCGAACGACCTACTTCTTATCTGGTCAGGTCCCCCTGCAGACATTAAAGAATTTCATTGACATGATAAATAAAAACAATTTAAACTTGAGCTTTACTTACACCACTGACAGGTCATTCCATCAACTAGTTAGACTTGTGTCTGACAGGTGACAGAAGTGGTAATATTGTATCAAAAGTGTACCGTAAACCTATCTCAGGCAACACCCTCCTGCACGCCTCCAGTTGCCACCCTAAAAATACTTCATATGCTGTTGGCTAAAGGCCAGTTTACTCGGCGTAAAAGAATTGTAGCAATATATGAGGACTATGTGCAGGGAGGCTGTTTGTCTAGAGAAGAGACTAAAAGAGAGGAAATATACCCGGTAGCCATTATTAGTACAGGCTAGATGTGAGCTGGTTGACCAACTGGACAAGAGACTGATCGTAAATAAAGGTCTTCCCGTTTCTATATCGATCGTGATCTTTCTATTTGAGTCCCTCTTCGTATAAGCCTTTTATTTATGATTTGGGGGTTAGGCTTATACGAAAGAGGGACTCAAATAGAAAGATCACGATCGATATTGAATACGGGGAAGACTTTATTTACAGTTTCACATATGTGCTTGTAAACATTTTTTCCAGACAATAGGCTCCAGCCAATGAGAGTGTCCATCTTACTTTACTATCAATGTGAACTCATCTTATATCGGGTTGTGTGTTTTTTTACTCACTAAAGTGAGTGGAACCCCCCCCCCCCCCCCGTTATGTGAAACCATCTATAAGTTGAAAGAAACCCTTTGGTCATATGACATTGACCTATTGAAACATACATCTAACAGTAATAACTTTCTTTATCCAATAATTGGCCATAAACTAGCCAAAAGAAAATCATTGAATGCTGACAACACATTTGTGGGAAAAATCACGGAACCTAACTATTTGTTTTTAAAACAATACAAAGTCTGTCCTAGACACATTAAGTACAGATTTTTGCTTGGGCTGTTTTAAAACAAGTTTCAGTAGACATTATGACCAATAGATATTATTTTGAATTTTAAACATTGTGTTAATAGGAGAATAGATCAACCCTTTGATCACTGTGGGTCAAGGCCAATCTTTTATTATACATATAAATAAAAATATACAATGTATTATTATTTTATTATTTAACTATTGTTTAGTATAGGATATTATTACTAAAGTATTTTGTATGTGCATATTATTGCCATCCATGTTTTTTGTTTTTTTTTTATGTGAAAAACTGTTGCAATTAGAAGGTTTGATGTCATCAGACAGGTGTTAGGTATAAATTAGCAAACACACCCCTTTGTAAGGAGGTGAATAGCTGTTAGTTTGTTATTTAAGGCAGAGGTAGGATGAAGAATGAATATATGCCTGATGAAACGGTTTTAAACCGAGAAACGCGTTGCATTTGTGGGGTGTCATTGTTAACCCTTTTTATCCACTTATCACAACAACTGCTGTGTTGTTTTTTTATTTTTGTTTTTAATAAATAGCTATATTTTATTCCAAATGCACTCTGAGTGGATTTCTCTTCCTACCTTTTGCCTTTGCTGAATGTTCACTGGGACCTACACTCCTGCACAACTAAGAATCCACACCTAGGGTGAGCTGTTACACCTGCCTCAAAATTACAACCTGCCTCTACCAGCACATAAGTGTGCTACAGGAGTATGTGAGTACCCATCTGTATCATCTAAGAGATATTGCCGGTTATAACTTTAATGGTCTGCACATGTAGTGCTTTCTTTTGTGTTTTCTAATTTCTCACCAGCCACACAGCATTGCCTGGAGGGTGAGCTGTCACACCTATCTGAAATTGCAGCTTGTCTCTACCAGCACATAGGTGTGCTTCAATAGTATGTGAGTACTCATTTGGCTCCATTCTGTTTGTTCTGTATCATATCATCTGATTATACCACACATGAGGCGCCCCTCTGTTTTCTTGCATTTTTTCAGCTTTACCCGGACCAGTCGGTGAGGAGGAGGCAGCCTACATAAGAACATTTTATATCCCTTCTTCTCCGGTCATCCGGTCATACATTTCCAAGAAAGACTTTGGTCTCTGTGTATCCTTTATTCAAAGGTTTTATTTAAAAGTTTTATATATTTGTTTGGGGTCTTGTGATGTATGAATTGCCTGTATTTTCCATGCATAGTGATTTATTTTTGCTCTGATTTATCCATGTACTTTTAGCGCCCCTATAGTTTGGTTGTCTGACCACTCTGCCTGTTTAACCCCTGGATTGCTTTACTGTTATTGAACTCTGCCTGTTTAACCCCCTGAATTGCTGGATTGCCTAAAGGTTACTGAACTCTGCCTGTCTGACCACTCTGCCTGTATAACCCTTGTATTGCTGGATTGCCTAATTATTTTTGAACTCTGTTGTCTGACCATTCTCTGTTGTTTAACCCCTGAACTGCTGGTATTGCCTGACTGCTGCTGAACTCTGCTTGCCTCTGAACACTCTTCTGATTAACCCCTGAAATGTCATTACTGTGGTTTGGCCTCATTTTTGCCGAACTCTGCTTGCCTGATTACGCTCCAGTTATTCCCTGTAGTGGTGAGAAGAATTGCCCCTCTACTGTGAGTACTGTTACCTCATTTACTTTTCTTTTCTCTTTTTCTGGGATATTTCCTTATCCTTCTACTTGACGCCGGGATAAGAAGACTACTGGCCAAGTTGGTCTGATAAGGAAATATCCCACAAGCATTACACTGACTTCTGTTTCAGATTTTCCCTGTGTTTGGTGACTGATCGAACTGCTCTTAGGTATCTGACCCTCCGCTTGTCTTCATACTATTCTCTTGTTTCCAGCCTGTCACAGCTCCCAATATATTCAGTGTCACCAATCTGTCACTGCAGTATCCTGCTTTAGTACCTAGCCCTGCAGGAGGGCATCTGCCAAGCACCGGTATACTGCTACAGTACCTAATCCCTGCAGCGGGTGTCTGCCAAGCACTAGTATCCTGCTTCAGTCCTAGGCCCTCGAGTGGGCACTCACAGTGCTTGAGTGGGCATGGGAAGCAATCAAAATCTGTTAACATTCTCTTTTTATAAAGCAACAGTATGATGGGTCCCTTTAAATATTGCAATGTAATTTATTTGCTTTGGTTTGAAGATAATTTAAATTTATTTAAACGGTGTTCTTTTCTTTAAAAAAAAAAGAGAGAAAAAAAATTAAAGGCCCATTTAATTGTTCCTGCTTTTGTTAAGCTAAATCACAAGCTATACGCTGGCTTTAACAAAAGCTTTTATCTTTCAGCTTCCATAGTTTATCTTGAACGACTGCTAGTGAAAAGAAAAAAAAGGGAGAAACAAAATGAACAAATTACAATTAAACACGCAATACAATTAAACACATAAAATGGTTATACCACGTCATACTAACGTTCAGAAAAAGCCAAAACCCAGATAATTCATATCTAAATTATAAAAATTCACCATTTTGTTTTACAATTATCCGTACGTTCATTGTTTTCTGATTTGGAATGTTATTGTCATGTTGTAAAACGTAAGGAAATTATTAAGTAATAATAGCAAATCATTTACATTTAGAAATAGAAAATTAATACAAGTTATTATATTCCAGTCCCCTGAGCACAACAGACCAGATGTGAAGAATAATAAATTTAGAATAATTTGTGAAGATTAACACCCTATGCTAGACCCATGGAAATTAAAAACAGTTTTTCATCTTATAATTTCCAAAGCAAAGTATAGTTGGAAAGCTTAAAGGGGCCATAAATGTTTATTATATATATTATTTGCCCCTTTTTTATGTAATTTAGCTCTGAAAATTGAGTAAGATTCTAATTTTCAGAACTTGAAAGGCACCATGACTTCTCAAGGCTAACCCTGCCGCATAATGTCCCTACTTGGATTTAGCAGACAACCAATGACAAAAAATGCACTGTTACACTAAGTTTAATTACCATAAATAGACTTATTGTCAGTGGACTAAAGCCCATATTGACTTCTCCAAATAACGAAAATGGTGTGTACAGTTTAGCATTTGATAAACAATTGCAGCTAAAAAGGATGTTAATTTGTTAAAAAATGCAAGACTTGGCTGATATGTTTTTCTTTTGCAACACAACATAAATGTCTTGTAACTACAAGGGCCTGCATTATATATGCAGTCGTCGCGCCAAAATCCTCCTCCGCCAGATTTTACGCGATTTTGGTATTACATATAAGGCATAGCATACAAGTTACCGCGTTTATTTCACTCCGTCGCCCGCAATTATACTCCTATAAGCTAACATAGAAACCGCGTCGCAAATCGGGTATCCAATATCCAGCGCAAGGACTTATGTAGCGAAAATGGAGAAATCTTACTCCATTTTTACCTCGCCATAAAAGGCAGCCGCAGCCATGCCTTGTGCTGAGTATAGGAGCACCGTAACTCCTGAAAATGCCTGCAAAATAAACTAACACCTAACGCATGCTCAATGTCTATTTATCTGTCAACCGCAGTCCCCACCGCAATAACTAATAAAGTCTATTAACCCTTATATCCACCATCAAACCCACACCGCAGGGGAGTAATAACTAAATTAAACCCCTAAACCGCCATAGCCGACAATGCAATTAACCTATTCAAGTATTAACCCCTAAACTGCCATATCGCCAACGTTGCCGCCACTATAATAAAGTTATTAACCCCTAAACCTAAGTCTAACCCTAACACCCCCTAACTTAAATATTATTTAAATAAATCTAAATAAATGTACTATTATTAACTAAATTATTCCTATTTAAAACTAAATACTTACCTATAAAATAAACCCTAAGATAGCTACAATATAATGAATAATTCCAGTGTAGCTATTTTAGGATTTATTTTTATTTTACAGGCAACTTTGTATTTATTTTAACTAGGTACAATAGTTATTAACTATTTAGTAGCTACCTAGTTAAAATGAATACAAATTTACCTGTAAAATAAATCCTAACCGAAGTTACAATTACACCTAACACTACACTATCATTAAATAAATTAATTAACTACAATTACCTAAAATTAAATACAATTAAATAAAATAAACTAAAGTACAAAAAAAACCAAAACACTAAATTACAGAAAATAAAAAAAAATTACAAGAAGTTTAAATCTAAATACACCTAATCAAAGCTCCCTAATAAAATAAAAAAAGACAAAAAAAAATAATACAATTCCCTACTAAATTACAAATATTCCTTAAAAGGGCTTTTTGCGGGGCATTGCCTAAAGTAATCAGCTCTTTTACCTGTAAATTCAATCCGATTGCTGATAGAATTATATCAGCCAATCGGAATTAAGGTAGGGAAAAATCTTACGGCTGATGCAATCAGCCAATAGGATGAGCTTGCATTCTATTGGGCTGATTGGAACAGCCAATATATTGAAAGTCAATCCTATTGGCTGATTGGATCAGCCAATCGATGAACGGTCAATCCTATTGGCTGATTGCATCCTGGCAATAGGATTTTTCCTACCTAATTCCGATTGGCTGATAGAATTCAGCCAATCGGAATTGAAGGGGACGCCATCTTGGATGACGTCATTTAAAGGAACCGTTATTCTTCAGTTGGACATCGAACGAAGATGGATGCTCCGCGTCGGATGTCTTCAAGGATCGAGCCGCTCCTCGGTCGATGGAAGAAGATAGAAGATGCCGCTGGATGAAGACTTCAGCCCGTCTGGAGGACCTTTTCTGCCGGAATCGGATGAAGGACTTCTGCCCGGCTGGTTAAGACGCTCAAGGTAGGGTGATCTTCAAGGGGTTAGTGTTAGGTTTTTTTAAGGGGGGATTGAGTGGGTTTTAGAGGAAGGTTGGGTGTGTGGGTGTGGTTTTAATGTTGGGGGGGGGTTGTATTTATTTTTTTACAGTTAAAAGAGCTGATTACTTTGGGGCAATGCCCCCGCAAGAAAGCCCTTTTAAGGACTATTTTGTAATTTAGGTATAGGGTAGGGGAATTTTATTATTTTGGGGGCTTTTTTTATTTTATTATGGGGCTTAGGATTAGGGGTAATTAGTTTAAACTTCTTGTCATTTTTTTATTTTCTGTAATTTAGTGTTTTTTTGTACTTTAGTTTATCTTATTTTATTGTATTTAATTTTAGGTAATTGTAGTTAATTAATTTAATTTATTTAATTATAGTGTAGTGTTAGATGTAATTGTAACTTCGGTTAGGATTTATTTTACAGGTAAATTTGTATTTATTTTAACTAGGTAGCTATTAAATAGTTAATAACTATTTAATAACTATTGTACCTAGTTAAAATAAATACAAAGTTGCCTGTAAAATAAAAATAAATCATAAAATGTAATTATTAATTATATTGTAGCTATCTTAGGGTTTATTTTATAGGAAGTATTTAGTTTTAAATAGGAATAATTTAGTTAATAATAGTAAATTTATTTAGATTTATTTAAATAATATTTAAGTTAGGGGGTGTTAGGGTTAGGTTTAGGGGTTAATAAGTTTATTATAGTGGCGGCGACGTTAGCGGTGGCAGATTAGGGGTTAATACATTTAATAGGCTATGTGGGCTATGGTGGTTTAGGGGTTAATACTTGAATAGGTTAATTTAGTTATTAGTGCGGTATGGGTTTGATGGCAGATATAGGGGGTTAATAGTTTAAATAGCCTTATTGCTTGTGGGGGTTGTCGGTCCTAGGGTTAATACAGTTTAAGATTATATTGAGAAAGGGGGGGATTGCGGATATAGGGGATTTACGTGTGGTGGCTTATTTTTGGGAGGCGTGTTAGACTTTTACGGGAGATTTGTTATTTTCTTTACTTTTCTTAGGCGCACGGCCAGTTTCTAAAGGGCCATAAGTCCACTGGCGACTCCAGAAATTTGTAATATACGCTCATTTCTGGACATCAGCACTTTATGAACTGCCGGGGGGGTTTATGTAATACCCCGATGTGCGAGGTGAGAATTACGGGCGGCGCATGTTCCCAAACGCTTGCGCCGAAACCTGCCCGTATATTTGATTGCTCAAAGGGGTTTACTGTCCCTTGTAATGCAGCTTTACATATACTTTATAGTACTCATCAAAAATAATTATGGCTGAGGTAGCCATTTTGTTGTGAGGATTGTTTTCCCTTCTTTAAACTCTTGCTTATATAAATGACTCTATTAAATATGGAGGTGCTTTACTGATAAATTATAATGATAATTACTATGCCCTTTCCCCTTGTCTTAAGGGATAACAAGGGTTATTCACTTTAAAATGCTCATTGCCAACAGCTCAGAAACTTCCTGTGATAGATGCATCTGAAATTACACTCAACACCTCCTCACAAATATTATAATGGATGTTAATTGGTGGCTTACATCCTGAATGTTTTACTGGCAAATTAATTTATTCCTTCTGAGTTGTTTTCTCTACAAGTTGTCAACAGTAATACATTTTTTTCCAGGTTTTATCTGCTACTATGGAATGGTACATTTTGTTCACTCAGTTAATGGGACAGTAAACATTTGGGGATTTTAATATAAACGTTTATTTATGCATAGTGAAACAATTTTGCATTATTTATTTTGCTCCCTATTCATGTAATTTGCTATGAAAATTGTCAAAAGTTCTCAGAAATAAAAAAACAAAAACACATTCAAGGCTACAACTCTGGTACCCTATTTGCCTTAACAGCTGACAACTGCAAAGACAATTAAAAGGGATACTAAACCTAAATTGTTTCTTTCTTTTCATGATTCAGCATAGAGCATGCAATTTTAAGCAACTTTTTAATTTACTCCTATTGTCTAATGTTCTTCATTCTTTGGTATCTTTATTTGATAAGCAGAAATGTAAGCTTTTTGTTCAGAACCCTGGATAGAGCGCTTGCTGATTGGTGGTTAAATGTAGCCCACCAATAAGCAAGCACTACCCAGGGGATCTAAACCAAAAATTGGCCGTCTCCTAAGGCTTACATTCTTTCTTTTATAAATAAAGATAAATTGATATCAGGAGTAAATTAGAAAGGTGCTTAAAATTGCATGCTCTATCTAAATCATGAAAGAAAAAAATTGGGTTTAGTATCCCTTTAACTTAGGACTAACATTATGACCATGGCTACCTTTTCAGGCTGATGACTGAAGCCCAGATTGCTTCCTCCAAATCTGAGTGATGTTTGGCTACTGAAAAAAACTGTACATCAAGCAAGATGCTAATTTGTTTATTTGCTAGAAGGTTTAGACTTTGGCTGATATGATATTCTATAGTAGGGATGTGCATTTGGCAGTTTCGTGAGGTCACAAATGAGGAAGATGGCGGGCCGCCAGTGGCATTCTGCTATTTTCGAAACAAGATTTTCGTTGTGAAACTGCAATAAACTATGTTCAAATCTGCAATAAACTTGTACAAATCTTAGTATGTTCCACTTTCACAAAAAATTCAGCTCTGAAAATAGCCAAATGCTGCTGGTAGCCGTCATCTTCGCCATTCGTGACCTCATGAAACCAGCCAAATGCACATCCCTATTCTATAGCATCATGAAAATAAAAGTGTCGTGTAATTACAAGGTGGCTTTCTGTCCCTTTAAAGGGCTATGAAACAATGCTCCTTTAGTAGAAAAAGTATGTTAAATCAGAAAAAACAAAAAGAAACAGAGTATGGGGTTACCCCTCCTTCCTTTCTTTTGCCTCTCTCCGTTTACTATACCTCTCTCTTCCCACTCCTCTTTCCTCCTCTCTCTCTCTCTCTCTCTCTCAATCTAGTCTTAAAATAAATTGTTCCTTAGGGTATACTGGATGCTCTAGGACCTGTTTTAAGTGTATTTGATCCTCAGGAGGTCTGGTACAGAAAACTCATATATATGCCTGGGGCCCTATCCAACTGAGACCAGATTATAGGAGAAAGCGCTAACAGTTACATGCAAGTGAAAAGGGGTTTATCCCAGCTGTTTTGTGTGAGTCTGATGTAGCGCTCGTATTACAAGTTGAAAGTAACGTGATCGCAAGCGCAGTTGAAGATAACGCTCGTCAGGATAGCGCGTCATCAGAGCTCTGGTTAACTGTTTTGCAAAACAAAAATTGTCACAAAACATCAAAAATACAATTAAAAGTACAGTTACACCCATAATAACAATTATACAAATTATTTATAAAAAAAATATTACTCAAAAAAGTTATAAGGGCTCAAAGATATGAGGTCTCAGGTGTTAGGGAAAAAAGTCTGTATATATATATATATATATATATATATATATATATACATATATATATATATATATATTACATATATATATATATATATACATATATAATATATATAGTATATATATATATACACACACAGAATATATATATATATATACATACACACACATATATATATATATATATATATACATACACACACACACTGTATTGTATGTATGTACATCAGATGCTAATATTTATATGTCCATGTATGAAGATGAACATATTTTTTCTGCTGAACAGTGCTCCATCAGATCTCTACCGAGATTATGTGTTCCTAGTGTGGAGGGAGATAGGGAATCTTTGACTTCTTTTTGGTTTGACGTCTCAATGCCCTGAATTCTACTGTAGGGTTCAAGATGGACATTGGAGATGTGAGTATACATTTTTTAGATCTTGAGATCTATAAGAGGTCTACACCATCGGGTTTTGAGATTATATACAACCACTCTACAGTAAGCCCACTGAGGTGTCAGCTTCCTCTCAGCTCCTGCGTTTTGTACGCAATAACACTGAGGAGCCCCACAAGAAGCTACAACTGGATAACATGGCACAGAAATTTATTGACAGAGGGGTATCCAAAACCACTGATTGCAACCCAGTGTGCATATGCACATTCACTCAACCAACAAGCACTGACTATACACCACTCAAACTGGCTGATAAGAGGATGAATTTTCGTCACTACGTACACACCAGCTGCCATAAGGTGCGACAGACAATTAAACAACACTGGCCAATTGTGTCCACTGACACTTCTCTACCATTTGGGGATATGCCTTCTCCGAGATTGGTCTACAAAAAGGGCACAGAATTTGAGGGATCTTTTGATGAATACTGATCCTACGGCAAGTTACCAACAACGAACCTGTTACCCCCAGGAAAAAAGGGGTGTTACAGATGTGGGGAACTGTGTCATGTGTAATGGCATGATTGTTGGCAATAGGTTTCACCACCCGCACACCAATAAGATCTTCAATATACGCCATCGGTTAACCTGCACGTCAACCATGTCATTTATGTAATCATCTGCCCTTGTGCTTTATATTATGTGGGGAAGACCATCACTTCGTTCAGGGAGAGGGGCTAACCATAAAACAGCCATTCGGCTAGCGCTTTGACAAAAGGACTTCTGACCAACCAGTGGCACGCCACTTCCAACAAGCAGGCCACTCCATTTCTTCCCTAAGAACATTACTGATTGATCATGTCCCTAAAGCTAGACGTGGTGGCGAGTCTTAAAGCTGGAGTCACGTTGGATCCATCGCTTGGACACTATTTACTCTGAGAGGTCTTAATATGACGATCGATTACAGTTGCTTTTATAAATGACTGTGGGCTTCCTCTCATCTGATTTAAAAGTTTCTACCTGTTCCTCCTGCACGCTGTAGTTAATATTAGGTTTACATTTACTGACTGAATACATGTTATCACACAAAAAAAAAAAGCCTTTTGATCTATACAATTGGACTAGTAATGTCCATTATGGGCTTTGAATTGATTGGCCTATTGTAGCACTTTTTATGGTTATCTGAAGTCTGATTACATATTCACTCAGCAGTTGTTTTTATGCTCTTTTGATAGAGTGGTGCGAAAGTTTGTTTTTAATTCACTGGATTGAACACGTTGGTTGCCATAGTTACAAGAAGATAGGCAGTGACATATGTAATTATGCTTCTGTGTCTTTTCCCTATGTTAATAGTGCATTAGTGTGGCTTTTACATTTGTGTAATAAAGTTGGTCTCTGTCAGATCATATTTTATAATCTATATTGTGCCTCCATGTGGTCCCCATGGTTACGGCTAAGCTAGTGCTTAGTTGAGCGTTTTTGCTCGTGATGACGTGAGGCACGTGATGACGTCATTGCGTTACTACGTAGGCACACGCTGTATTGTTGCTATTGCTTCGTTTAGCACTGTAGAGGTAATGTGAGACCGGTTCCGGTTTAGCTTAATCAATGTATATGTTCAGCTGCACATCATTACTTGTGACTTGGCGGTTTTTTGGTACTATGTATGTGATTGGTGGGTGGGGGGTATTTAAGGTATCTACACTGGGTCATATTTTATGCCTGTCTGTTTTGTGACCTGCTGCATGTGACCAAGGCTCTTGTGTTTGGGCCGAAACGTTATGCTATATATACATTAAAGTGGTGTTTTGCTACATCTCGTGTGTTGGCTATCTGTGGTGGGTAACCTTGATCTACACCGGATTCATTCTTGCTACTACTGACATATATATATATATATATATATATTTATATATATATATATATAATATGTTTGTACATATGTATTTATATGTGTATATATGTCTTTACAAACATATGTACACATATAAACACTAATACATATGTATACATATATAGACATATATACAAGTGCATTGGAGCCCTTTGCAGTAAAATAGATAAAAACATGAAAATGCACATTTATGCAATATTCATATTTAATAAAGTGTTTATTGTGTATTTACTGTAAATATTTAACAGTCCAATGTTCTGCACATTCTACATACATTCTATGGCCTAGATTTAGAGTTCGGTCGGTAGCCGTGCAAAACCAGCGTTAGAGGCTCCTAACGCTGGTTTTGGGCGCCCGCTGGTATTTGAGTCAGTGATTAAAGGTCTAAACGCTCACTTTTCAGCCGCGACTTTCCATACCGCAGATCCCCCTACGCCATTTGCGTAGCCTATCTTTCAATGGGATCTTTCTAACGCTGGTATTTAGAGTCGTTTCTGCAGTGAGGCGTTAGAGCTCTAACGACAAGATTCCAGCCGCCTGAAAATAGCAGGAGTTAAGAGCTTTCTGGCTAACGCCGTTTATAAAGCTCTTAACTACTGTACCCTAAAGTACACTAACACCCATAAACTACCTATGTACCCCTAAACCGAGGTCCCCCCACATCGCCGCCACTCGATTAAAATTTTTAACCCCTAATCTGCCGACCGCCACCTACGTTATACTTATGTACCCATAATCTGCTGCCCCTAACACCGCCGACCCCTGTATTATATCTATTAACCCCTAACTTGCCCCCCACAACGTCGCCGCAAGCTACTTAAAATAATTAACCCCTAATCTTCCGACCGCAAATCGCCGCCACCTACGTTATCCCTATGTACCCCTAATCTGCTACCCCTAACATCGCCGACCCCTATGTTATATTTATTAACCCCTAATCTGCCCCCCACAACGTCGCCGACACCTACCTACACTTATTAACCCCTAATCTGCCGAGCGGACCTGAGCGCTACTATAATAAAGTTATTAACCCCTAATCCGCCTCACTAACCCTATCATAAATAGTATTAAACCCCTAATCTGCCCTCCCTAACATCGCCGACACCTACCTTCAATTATTAACCCCTAATCTGCCGACCGGAGCTCACCGCTATTCTAATAAATGTATTAACCCCTAAAGCTAAGTCTAACCCTAACACTAACACCCCCCTAAGTTAAATATAATTTTTATCTAACGAAATAAATTAACTCTTATTAAATAAATAATTCCTATTTAAAGCTAAATACTTACCTGTAAAATACATCCTAATATAGCTACAATATAAATTATAATTATATTATAGCTATTTTAGGATTAATATTTATTTTACAGGCAACTTTGTAATTATTTTAACCAGGTACAATAGCTATTAAATAGTTAAGAACTATTTAATAGTTACCTAGTTAAAATAATTACAAATTTACCTGTAAAATAAATCCTAACCTAAGATATAATTAAACCTAACACTACCCTATCAATAAAATAATTAAATAAACTACCTACAATTACCTACAATTAACCTAACACTACACTATCAATAAATTAATTAAACACAATTGCTACAAATAAATAAAATTAAATAAACTATCTAAAGTACAAAAAATAAAAAAGAACTAAGTTACAGAAAATAATAAAATATTTACAAACATAAGAAAAATATTACAACAATTTTAAACTAATTACACCTACTCTAAGCCCCCTAATAAAATAACAAAGCCCCCCAAAATAAAAAAATTCCCTACCCTATTCTAAAATACAAATATTACAAGCTCTTTTACCTTACCAGCCCTGAACAGGGCCCTTTGCGGGCATGCCCCAAGAATTTCAGCTCTTTTGCCTGTAAAAAAAAACATACTATACCCCCCCCCCAACATTACAACCCACCACCCACATACCCCTAATCTAACCCAAACCCCCCTTAAATAAACCTAACACTACCCCCCTGATGATCTTCCTACCTTGTCTTCACCATGCCAGGTTCACCGATCCGTCCTGGCTCCAAGATCTTCATCCAACCCAAGCGGGGGCTAGGACATCCACTGAAGAAGTCCAGAAGAGGGTCCAAAGTCTTCCTCCTATCCGGCAAGAAGAGGACATCCGGACCGGCAAACATCTTCTCCAAGCGGCATCTTCTATCTTCTTCCATCCGATGACGACCGGCTCCATCTTGAAGACCTCCAGCGCGGATCCATCCTCTTCTTCCGACGACTAGACGACGAATGACGGTTCCTTTAAGGGACGTCATCCAAGATGGCGTCCCTCGAATTCCGATTGGCTGATAGGATTCTATCAGCCAATCGGAATTAAGGTAGGAATTTTCTGATTGGCTGATGGAATCAGCCAATCAGAATCAAGTTCAATCCGATTGGCTGATCCAATCAGCCAAATCAGATTGAGCTCGCATTCTATTGGCTGATCGGAACAGCCAATAGAATGCGAGCTCAATCTGATTGGCTGATTGGATCAGCCAATCGGATTGAACTATATTCTGATTGGCTGATTCCATCAGCCAATCAGAAAATTCCTACCTTAATTCCGATTGGCTGATAGAATCCTATCAGCCAATCGGAATTCGAGGGACGCCATCTTGGATGACGTCCCTTAAAGGAACCGTCATTCGTCGTCTAGTCGTCGGAAGAAGAGGATGGATCCGCGCTGGAGGTCTTCAAGATGGAGCCGGTCGTCATCGGATGGAAGAAGATAGAAGAGGCCGCTTGGAGAAGATGTTTGCCGGTCCGGATGTCCTCTTCTTGCCGGATAGGAGGAAGACTTTGGACCCTCTTCTGGACTTCTTCAGTGGATGTCTAGCCCCCGCTTGGGTTGGATGAAGATCTTGGAGCCAGGACGGATCGGTGAACCTGGCATGGTGAAAGACAAGGTAGGAAGATCATCAGGGGGGGTAGTGTTAGGTTTATTTAAGGGGGGTTTGGGTTAGATTAGGGGTATGTGGGTGGTGGGTTGTAATGTTGGGGGGGGGGTATAGTATGTTTTTTTTTACAGGCAAAAGAGCTGAAATTCTTGGGGCATGCCCCGCAAAGGGCCCTGTTCAGGGCTGGTAAGGTAAAAGAGCTTGTAATATTTGTATTTTAGAATAGGGTAGGGAATTTTTATTTTGGGGGGCTTTGTTATTTTATTAGGGGGCTTAGAGTAGGTGTAATTAGTTTAAAATTGTTGTAATATTTTTCTTATGTTTGTAAATATTTTATTATTTTCTGTAACTTAGTTCTTTTTTATTTTTTGTACTTTAGATAGTTTATTTAATTTTATTTATTTGTAGCAATTGTGTTTAATTAATTTATTGATAGTGTAGTGTTAGGTTAATTGTAGGTAATTGTAGGTAGTTTATTTAATTATTTTATTGATAGGGTAGTGTTAGGTTTAATTATATCTTAGGTTAGGATTTATTTTACAGGTAAATTTGTAATTATTTTAACTAGGTAACTATTAAATAGTTCTTAACTATTTAATAGCTATTGTACCTGGTTAAAATAATTACAAAGTTGCCTGTAAAATAAATATTAATCCTAAAATAGGTATAATATAATTATAATTTATATTGTAGCTATATTAGGATTTATTTTACAGGTAAGTATTTAGCTTTAAATAGGAATTATTTATTTAATAAGAGTTAATTTATTTCGTTAGATAAAAATTATATTTAACTTAGGGGGGTGTTAGTGTTAGGGTTAGACTTAGCTTTAGGGGTTAATACATTTATTAGAATAGCGGTGAGCTCCGGTCGGAAGATTAGGGGTTAATAATTGAAGGTAGGTGTCGGCGGTGTGCGGTCGGCAGATTAGGGGTTAATACTATTTATGATAGGGTTAGTGAGGCGGATTAGGGGTTAATAACTTTATTATAGTAGCGCTCAGGTCCGCTCGGCAGATAGGGGTTAATAAGTGTAGGTAGGTGTCGGCGACGTTGTGGGGGGCAGATTAGGGGTTAATAAATATAACATAGGGGTCGGCGATGTTAGGGGCAGCAGATTAGGGGTACATAGGGATAACGTAGGTGGCGGCGGTTTACGGAGCGGCAGATTAGGGGTTAAAAGTGTAATGCAGGGGTCAGCGATAGCGGGGGGCGGCAGATTAGGGGTTAATAAGTGTAAGGTTTAGGGGGTGTTTAGACTCGGGGTACATGTTAGGGTGTTAGGTGCAGACTTAGGAGGTGTTTCCCCATAGGAAACAATGGGGCTGCGTTAGGAGCTGAACGCTGCTTTTTTGCAGGTGTTAGGTTTTTTTTCAGCTCAAACAGCCCCATTGTTTCCTATGGGAGAATCGTGCACGGAGCACGTTTTTGATGCCGGCCGCGTCCGTAAGCAACTCTGGTATCGAGAGTTGCATTTGCGGTAAAAATGCTCTACGCTCCTTTTTTGGAGCCTAACGCAGCATTTGTTTGAACTCTCGATACCAGAGTTAAATTTATGGTGCGGCCAGAAAAAAACCCGCGGAGCGTTAACAGCCCTTTTACCGCCGAACTCTAAATCTAGGCCTAAAAGTAAGTATTTATAAATAGATATTCCTATATATATATATATATATATATATATATATATATATATATATATATATATATATATATATATATAAATATAACTGTATATATCTATACCTGAATATATTCATGTATAATTAGCGAATTAGCGCACTTGAAAATATGTAATCGTGTTTGCGTGTGAGTAGGGTGTTAATGAACACACGATATTCTAAGTTCAGCATTTTACGCACATCAGGTTAGCGCAAGAGCAAAAACTGTTTACTTTCAAATTGTAATACAAGCGCTACCCGACGTTCACAAGAAGCTTACTTCTAGCGGAGTTAACGCTGAAGCGGGAGTGTTTAAATAACACTTCATTTAAAGTGAATGTAAACTTTCATTAATAAATGCCCGGTTTTTAAAAATTCTATTAAAAACAGGGGCACTTTCATTCATGAAAGTTTACATTGCAGAGTATTTTTACAAATACTTACCTTTCTTTTCAGCAAAGCCGGATCGGTGATCCCCCGTCTACTTCTCATGCTGTACTTACACAGCAATGACGAAACCGGCTTCCTCCAATCATGGCGTGGCCTCACGAAATGAACGCTCTGGGGTGCAGGCCATGATTGGAGGAAGCCGGTTTCGTCATTGGTGACGTTAGTACAGAGGAGCTGCAAGCGGGGGACTGCCGATCCGGCTTTGCTGAGGAAAAAGATAAGTATTTATAAAAATACGCTGCAATGGAAACTTTCATGAATGTAAGTGCCCCTGTTTTTAATAGTATTTTTAAAAACCAGACACTAATTCATGAAAGTTTTCATTCACATTACGCCCTTAATGGGAAGATGTCCCACAATCGAAGTACAGTTCCATATTGGGAGGACTCTGATTGGTCCTCCCTGTCCCTGACTTCTTGTAGGAGCCTATAGGTGGATGTAGCTGTTCTGTTTAGCATGTTAACCCATATATAACTACTTTGTACGCACTGTAGGACACTGATAAAACTTTTTGTTAATTCATGTACTGTACATTGTTATTTTTTGTACTTTATAACATTCAATAAAAATTTTATCACAAAAAAAAGTCTTTGTTTTTGCTAAATGAGCAATTAGAGGGAAATTTATCAAGACGTCAACCGCAAAAACGATGGAATTCCGCTGCGTAATTGTGGCGAGCCTGAGTCAAACCTATTTATCAAAGCCTACAGACCGCAAAAGTTGAAATTTGTGACGTAACATACGATCCGCCAGTCTCAATCCGACACAGATCGATGGTTACGTCATTACAGATGTTCTGAATACAAATTCGGCACTATCTGACACCGCTTGCCATTTATCACACTTCTAACAGGTACGTTCGCCACTATTCCCGCCCAGTGTACCACCCTGGAGGCCGCGTATGCCATAGGAATCAATGGGAGTCTGAAAGCAGCGAAAGCGTATGTTCGATGCTGCCAGATATCCCATTGATTTATATGGTAGAAAACAAATTACGTTTACACCTAACACCCTAACATAAGCCCCAAGCCTACACACCCCTAATCCGCCGCCCCCAACATCGCCGCCCCCAACATCGCCGCAACCAACATAATGTTATTAACCCCTATCCTGCCGCTCCCGGACCCCGCCACAACTAAATAAATATATTAACCCCTATCCCGCCGCTCCCGTAACCCCGCCGCAATTATTAACCCCTGGCCGTTCACATCACTACCACTAACTAAACCGATTAACCCCTAAATCACCATAAACTATATTAAGCTATTAACCCCTAAACCTAACAAGCCACTAACTTTACATTATAATTACCTCATCCCTATATTATAATAAATTTAAACTAACCTTTAGCATTAAAATAAACTATATTAAACTATTAATCAACCTACCCTAACTATTATAATAAAATTACATTAATCTAAACTATCAATTAACCTACCCTAACTATTATACTAAAACTACATTAAACTATATTAAACTATTAATTAACCTTTCCTATTATATTAAAATTACATTAAACTATATTAAACTATTAATTAACCTACCCTAACTTATACTAAAACTACATTAAACTAACAAATTAACTATATAAAATAAAAAAAACACAGTTTCAAAATAAAAAGAATTACACCTAGTCCTAATAGCCCTATCAAAATAAAAAAGACCCCCCCAAAATAAAAAAAAACCCTAGCCTACACTAAACTACCAATGGCCCTTAAAAGGGCCTTTTACGGGGCATTGCTCCAATTTTTTTTAGCTCTTTTACTGCCCAAAGTCCCTAACCTAAAATTAAAACCCACCCAATAAACCCTTAAAAAAAAACCTAACACTAACCACCGACGATCCACTTACAGTTTTCGAAGACCGGACATCCATCCTCATCCAAGCGGCAGAAGTCCTCAGCGAAGCCGGCAGAAGTCTTCATCCAAGCGAGCCGAAGTCTTAATCCCAAGCGGGCATCTTCTATCTTCATCCATCCGGCGCGGAGTGGCTCATCTTCAAGATATCCAGCATGGAGCATCCTTTTCTTCCGATGGTCAACAACGAATAAAGTTTCCCTTAAGGTACATCATCCAAGATGGCGTCCCTTACATTCCGACTGGCTGATAGAATTCTATCAGCCAATAGGAATTAAAGGGGGAAAAAATCCTATTAGCTGTTGCAATCAGCCAATAGGATTGAGCTTTCATCCTATTGGCTGATCCAATCAGCCAATAGGATTGAGCTTGCATTCTATTGGCTATTCCAATCAGCTAGAGTTTTTTTTACTCTAGAGTAGGTTAATTAATAGTTTAATATAGTTTAATGTAATTTTAGTATAATAGTTAGGGTAGGTTAATTAATAGTTTAATATAGTTTATTTAATTCTAAAGGTAAGTTTAAATTTATTATAAGATAGGGATGAGGTAATTATAATGTAAAGTTAGCGGGTTGTTAATTGTTAATATGTTTAGTAAGTGGTATTGATGTTGTAGGCCAGGGGTTTAGGGGTTAATACATTAATTTAGTGGCGGTGGGGTCCGGGAGCGGCTGGATAGGGGTTAATACATTTATTTATTTGTGGAGGGGTCAGGGAGCGACGGAATAGGGGCTAATACTTTTATTTAGTTGCGGAGGGGTCAGGGAGCGGCGGAATAGGGGTTAATACTTTTATTTAGTTGCGGCGGGGTCAGGGAGTGGCGGGATAGGGTTAATAACTTTATTTAGGTTGCGGTGGGGTCCGGAAGTGGCGGGCTAGGGGTTAAACATTTTAGTATAGTGGCGGTGTTTAGTGACAGGGTATAAATAAAGTTGGGAAAAAGCCGAATAGCAGTGAGATCGATGACCGCTGCTCATCGCCCCGTACTTGGTGCGTGGCTTTTTGGCGGCTTTTTTTTATAAATATGGAGATCGTATTCAGGTCCGCGTCCGCAATGTTAGGCGAGCATATTGGTCCCGGCGAATGAAGCACAGTTGACGGCTTGATAGATAGGCCTCTTAGAAATTCTCAGGTTAGCCACTGCCCACAGCTAGATAAGAGAGCTATCATTGCATAACTTAGGTTCCATTGTCACATGATTTGTGCAGCAAAAGTCCTCTACTTAAAGGGACAGGAAACCCAAAATTGTCTTTTATTATTTGGATAGAACATACAATTTTAAGCAACTTTCCAATTTACCTCTATTATCAAATTTGCTTCATTGTTTTGTTATCCTTTGCTGAAGGAACAGCATTGTACTACTGGCAGCTAGCTGAATAGATCTAGTTAACCAAGCACAAGAGACAAATGGTGCAGGCACCAATCAGCAGCAGCTCCCACTAGTGTAGGATATGTGCGTATTCATTTTCAACAAGGGATGCCAAGAGAACGAAGCACATTTGAAAACAGAAGTGAATTTCAAAGTATCTTAAAAATTACATGCTCTATCTGAATAATGAAGATATCATTTGACTTCCCTATACCTTTAACATGGGCAATTGCAGCAGATTAGATGTCTCCTGGTTACACCTTAAAGGGACACTCGAGTCAAAATAAACTTTCATGACTCAGATAGAGCAGGCAGTTTTAAAACACTTTCCCAATTTACTTCCATTATCAAATTGTGCACAGTCTTTTTATATTCACACTTTCTGGGGAACAAGATCCTACTGAGCATGCGCACAAGCTCACAGGGTATACGAATACTAGTCTGTGATTGGCTGATTTCTGTCACATGATACAAGGGGCCAGAAAATGGAAAAAATAAGTTTGTCAGAAAAAAATCTACTGCTTATTTGAAATTCAGTAGGTGTTAAATCATTGTCTTTTTATTATGCACTTATTAATTATGTAATTCTACTGCATTGAGTGGTTCTTTAAAGGAAAGATTACTAATCTGCCTTCCTATAGAAACCACAGCCCCCTTGCAATAATTTCTAATACAACCCACTGCTATTTTTGTTTTTGTTTACAACAATGAAACACTGTTTTATATCCATTTAAATGTACAGGAAACTCAAAATTATTATTTCATGATTTAGATAAAAGGTCAAATTTACTTCATTCTCTTGGCATACTTTGTTGAAAAGCAGGCAGGTAGGTTTAGAATGTTACATATTTGCAAGAGCACTAGATGGCAGCAGTGTTTGCTCCGGACACGTACACACTACCTACTTAGGTATGCTCTTCAACAAAGAATACAATGAGAACTAAGCAAATTTGATAAAAGAAGTACATTGGAAACTTTTTGGGCTAGATTACAAGTGCCACAGTAAATGATTTTATTCCGTTAGTGAAAGCATCGCTAGCATTAGGGTTTTAGCGCCTCTCGCGTTCCGCTGCTATTACAAGTTGAAAAAAACACAACTTATTTTGCACTAGTAGTAACCCAAAAAGTGCAAAAATCCTAAGCAGAGTTTTCGAGTGCGTGTGCATATGTTCCCCCATAGAAATCAACGGAACACCTACTCGCGCAAACGAAAAAAAAGTGGGGGGAAAAACCCTACCATAAGCCCCTAACCTAATAACTTCTAAACTCCCATCCCACCACATAGCAAACACTAAATAAAACTGTTAACCCCTAAACCAACATCCCCCTCATCGCAAACACTAAATAATATTATTAACCCTTAAACTGCCATACCCCACATCGCAAAGTACCTAAATAATACTATTAACCCCTAAACCGCCATCACTCACATCGCAAAGTACCTAAATAATAATATTAACCCCTAAACCACCAGCCCCCACATTGCAAAATGCCAAAATAATACTATTAACCCCTAAACCACCATCCCCCCCACATCACAAAGTACCTAAATAAACTATTAACCTATAAACCACTATCCCCCACAATGCAAAGTTATAAACTAACATTGAACCCCCCTAACCTAATACCCCCTAACTTAACCCAAATTAAAATACCCCTAAACTTACCAAAAAAAAATAATCTACCTTGAAATAAAAAATCTTACTTGTAAAATTAAATAAAAACCTAATACTACCAATAAAAAAAAACAAAAAAAAAACTACTATTACAGAAAAATAAAATTAAAACTACCAATAAACAAAAAAGAAACTATCATTACTGAAGATGGCGTCCGCCGAATTCCGATTGGCTGATAGGATTCTATCAGCCAATCGGAATTAAGTTAGAAAAATCTGATTGGCTGATTGAATCAGCCAATCAGATTCAAGTTCAATCCGATTGGCTGATCCGAACAGCCAATCAGATTGAGCTCGCATTCTATTGGCTGATCGGAACAGCCAATAGAATGCGAGCTCAATCTGATTGGCTGATTGGATCAGCCAATCGGATTGAACTTGAATCTGATTGGCTGATTCAATCAGCCAATCAGATTTTTCTAACTTAATTCCGATTGGCTGATAGAATCCTATCAGCCAATCGGAATTCGGCGGACGCCATCTTGGATGACGTCATTTAAAGGTACATCATTCGTAGTACAGCAGTCGGCCGGGATGGATGCTCCGCGGTGGCGGAGCGAAGAAAGAAGATTGAAGATGCCGCCGGAAGAATGAAGACTTTGCTGCCGCTTGGAGGAAGACGTCGCCGGAGGAAGAATTCTTCTTTGCCGCTTGGAGGAAGACATCGCCGGAGGAAGAATTCTTCTTTGCCGCTTGAGGAAGACATCGCCCGGATCGGATCAGGAGTTCGTCCCGGTGTGGTGAAGACAAGGTAGGGAGATCTTCAGGGGGTAGTGTTAGGCTTTTTTAAGGGGGGTTTGGGTGGTTTTAGAATAGGGGTATGTGGGTGGTGGGTTGTAATGGGGGGGGATTGTATTTGTTGTATGCAAAAGAGCTGAATTCTTTGGGGCATGCCCCACAAAAGGCCCTTTTAAGGCGGGTAAGGTAAAGAGCTTTGAAATTTGTTTAATTTAGAATAGGGCAGGGAATTTTTTTTATTTTGGGGGTTTATTATTTTATTAGGGGGGCTTAGAATAGGTGTAATTAGCTTAAATATCTTGTAATCTTTTTTTATTTTTGTAATTTAGTGTTTGTTTTTTTTTGTAATTTAGTTTAGTTAATTAATTGTATTTTTAGATAGATGTTTGTAGTTTATTAAATTTATTGATAGTTGTAGGTGTATTTATAACTTAGGTTAGGATTTATTTTACAGGTAATTGGGTAATTATTTTAACTAGGTAGATATTAAATAGTTAATAACTATTAATATCTATTATACCTAGTTAAAATAATTAACAATTTACCTGTAAAATAAATATTAACCCTAACATAGCTACAATGTAATTATTAATTATATTGTAGCTATCTTAGGGTTTATTTTATAGGTAAGTATTTAGATTTAAATAGGAATATTTTAGTTTATAAATGAATTAGATTAATTTAATATAAATTTAGTTAGGGTTAGATAGAGTTAATATAGTTAATATAAATACTATAGTAACTATATTAACTATATTAACCCTAATATAATTAGGGTTAATATAGTTAATATATATAATGTAATAACTATATTAACTATAATATACTTAGGGTTAATATAGATAATATAGCTGGCGGCGGGGTAGGTAGATTAAATTAGGGGTTAATCATTTAATAGAGATGGCGGTGGTGTAAGGGGCTTACATTAGGGGTTAATAATTTTAATATAGATGGCGGCGGTGTTAGGGGCTCACTTTAGGGGGTTATAGATATAATATAGCTGGCGGCGGGGTACGGGAGCGGCGGTTTAGGGGTTAATAGCTTTTTTATTGTTAGGCTAGTGAGGGGGGATAGCGGATAGAGGGTTAGACAGTGCGGGCTATGTTAGGGAGGCGTGTTAGACAGTGCGGGCTATGTTAGGGAGGCGTGTTAGACAGTGGCGGGTGTTTTAGACTTTAGTCAGGTTTTATAGGCGCCGGCAGATTCTAACGTGGCGCAAGTCACTGGCGACGCCAGAAATTTGTACTTGCGCAGATTTCTGGACATCACTGGTTTGTCAGACTTACGGCACGTTAGCATCTGACGGCGACCTATATGGGATAGCTCGAGTTGCGAGCTGAAACTGCGGGCGACGCCGGTTCCCTCGCTTGCGCCGCAAACTGCGATCTATATCGGATCGCGCCCTAGGTTTTTATTTAATTTTACAGGCAAGTTTTTTTTTTTGTTTTTTTAAGGTAGTTAGGATTTTTTTTTAGTAAATTTAGGGGTATTTTAATATGGGTTAAATTAGCGGGTGTTAGGTTATGGAGTTTAGATTTAATTTATAACTTTGCGTTGGGGGATGGCGATTTAGGGGTTAATAGTTTATTTAGAGACTTTGCTATGTGGGAGATGGCAGATTCGGGGTTAATAGTTTATTGGGATACTTTGTGATGTGGGGGATGCCGGATTAGAGGTAATAGTTTATTTAGATATTTTGCAATGTGGGGGGATGGCAGTTTAGGGGTTAATAGTATTATTTAGTGTTTGCTATTTGGGAAGCTGGCGGTTTAGGGGTTAACAGTTTATTTGTGGGTGTAAGTGCAGTTTGTATTTTTGTTGTGTTTTGTGCAACTTTTTATTTTCGGAAACCAGTTTACCACAGCTCTAAGATCGCAGAACGGATTGAAGCAGAAAAGGCGGTTGCGCTAGCACAATCACAATTTAACTGAAATTGTAATATCAGCAGAATGAAAATGGCTTGCAAAACCTTTTGCATATGCTTATTCAAGATTAGTTATGAATTTTTAGGCATATTCATTTATAATAAACACAAGTCTGTCCTGGTTAAATATAAAGTTTAAATCAAATAATACTTAAACAATATGAAACCTGTATACAACCATAAACAGTTTTTTTTTTTTATTATTTTAATGTGTTTGAAATTGTTAATTGCACACACCATGAAATGATATTATTAGTTAAAGGGACAGTTTACTCAAAAATGTTCTCCCCTTTAATTTGTTCCACATGATCCACTTTACCTGCTGGAGTGCATTAAATTGTTTACAAGTAGCTCCTTTACCCTTATATTGGCATTTGAAATTGTTAATTTAGCATGTGGTATCCCCACCTATTCTGAAAGTTTGTGGCTGCGCGTACCAGCTATAGATAAGCTTTGTAAACACAGCCAGCAGAAGAAATTACACTCCCAGTGTGATAAAGCAGAGATAAGGTAATGAAATGTTGATTTTCCATTGTTCTCTCAAAGTATTGGTGATTGTTTTAAGGACAGATATAAGATAAAGAAGCAGGTATATGTGCACAATGTGATACAGTAATGAGATCTGATTATACCTACAAGCTCAACCCATTTTATTAGGTTGTGGCTTCAAAACACACAATCATAGCTTTAATATACAGAAATAAACCTTAAAAAGCTAATTTTCATACATTTTTTACTCTGCAGTGGGTAAAAAAAGCAATTGTAAACACATTAAGGGAAAAACTATTTTACAGTATACTGTCCCTTTAAGTGAAAAAAAGCTATATTCAACACATTGGGCATCACCATCAATACTGAATTAATGTGAAATTATTTTACTTTTATATTGGGACCACATTTATTTGCTTGTATGAATAGAAACCCCCCCCCCCAAAAAAAAGTATGCATAAATAACAGACATAAGGATGAGCATAACACAAAACAATGTCATAAAACTAAACATTTTTGCAGACTCTCCTCCTTTATTGAAGAATAACAGACCAATGCATATTCCAATGTCCCAAATTAAAGATCTGAGAACAGAGGACAAGTAGCATGTCCTTTAAAGGGACAGTCTACTCCAGAATTGTTATTGTTATTGTTTAAAAAGAGTTTTGCATAACCAACACTGTTATATTAATATACTTTTTACCTGTGATTACCTTGTATCTGAGCCTCTGCAAACTGCCCCCTTATTTCAGTTTTTTTTTTGGACAGACAGACTGCATTTTAGCCAATTATTGCTGACTCAGAAATAACTCCACAGGAGTAAGCACATCTATCTATATGGCACACATAAACTAGCGCTGCCTAGCTGTAAAAAACTGTCAAAATGCACTAAGATAATAGGCAGTCTTAAAGGGCTCAGAAATTAGCATGTGAGCCTACCTATGTTTTGCTTTCAACAAAGAATACCAAGAGAACAAAGCAAATTTGATTATAAAAGTAAATTGAAAAGTTGTTTAAAATTACATGCCCATCTGTATTATGAAAGTTTAATTTTGACTAGACTGACGGCACGCTTCAAGTCCATTTTGCAAAGGAAGTGTCTCTATAGGGATAACTTTCAATAACCCTTTTGTTAACTTATTAGGTAAAGTCAAGAGCTACAGAGATGACTCAAATGTCACCTGCATATGTATAACTAATAAGGCAGCAAACGTCACCATTAATCAGATGACCATACACTAACATAAAAAAGAACAAAAGAGAAAGATAAATTAGAGGACAAGTTTACTCAAGAGAGAGAGGTAGAAGAATAGAGGGAAAAAAAGACAAGTTAGAAATTGTTGGAACAGGATTATCTAACAGAAAGCAGAGACACTCTGACCTTATACAGTCATGTGGGAGAGGAAAGATATAGGAAAGGACGAACACTCCCCCACCTTTCCTTTGTACCCTAAGTAAACTATAGTTTATTGTTATATTATATTTGTAAATCAGGTAGCTTAAATCAATGGTGTTCTCTAACTGATAAGAATGGCTAAAATAAAATATGTAAAAAAATCAGAATGAGGGCATAGTTAGGCATCACCTGTCTAAGGAATGGTGTTCTCTAACTGATAAGAATGGCTAAAATAAAATATGTAAAAAAATCAGAATGGGGGCATAGTTAGGCATCACCTAAAACACAAATTTTGTTTTTCATGATTCGGATAGAGCATGCAATTTTAAAGGGACAGTCTGCACCAGAATTTTTATTGTTCTAAAAGATAGATAATCCCTTTATTCCCCATTCCCCAGTTTTGCATAACCAACACAGTTATATTAATATACTTTATCTCTGTGATTATCTTGTATCTAAGCCTCTGCAAACTGCCCCTTTTTTCAGTTCTTTTGACAGACTTGCAGTCTAGCCAATCAGTGCCTGCTCCCAGATAACTTCACATGCACGAGCACAGTGTTATCTATATGAAACACGTGAACTAACACCCTCTAGTGGTGAAAAATTGTTAAAATGCAATCTGAAAGAGGTGGGCTTCAAGGTCTAAGAAAACATAATTTATGCTTACCTGATAAATTCCTTTCTTCTGTTGTGTGATCAGTCCACGGGTCATCATTACTTCTGGGATATAACTCCTCCCCAACAGGAAATGCAAGAGGATTCACCCAGCAGAGCTGCATATAGCTCCTCCCCTCTACGTCAGTCCCAGTCATTCGACCAAGAATCAACGAGAAAGGAGTAACCAAGGGTGAAGTGGTGACTGGAGTATAATTTAAAAGATATTTACCTGCCTTAAAACAGGGCGGGCCGTGGACTGATCACACAACAGAAGAAAGGAATTTATCAGGTAAGCATAAATTATGTTTTCTTCTGTTATGTGTGATCAGTCCACGGGTCATCATTACTTCTGGGATACCAATACCAAAGCAAAAGTACACGGATGACGGGAGGGATAGGCAGGCTCATTATATAGAAGGAACCACTGCCTGAAGAACCTTTCTCCCAAAAATAGCCTCCGAAGAAGCAAAAGTGTCAAATTTGTAAAATTTGGAAAAAGTATGAAGCGAAGACCAAGTTGCAGCCTTGCAAATTTGTTCAACAGAGGCCTCATTCTTAAAGGCCCAAGTGGAAGCCACAGCTCTAGTGGAGTGAGCTGTAATTCTTTCAGGAGGCTGCTGACCAGCAGTCTCATAGGCTAAACGTATTATGCTACGAAGCCAAAAAGAGAGAGAGGTAGCAGAAGCTTTTTGACCTCTCCTCTGTCCAGAATAAACGACAAACAGGGAAGAAGTTTGGCGAAAATCTTTAGTTGCCTGCAAGTAGAACTTGAGGGCCCGAACTACATCCAGATTGTGTAGAAGACGTTCCTTCTTTGAAGAAGGATTTGGACACAAGGATGGAACAACAATCTCTTGATTGATATTCCTGTTAGTGACCACCTTAGGTAAGAACCCAGGTTTAGTACGCAGAACTACCTTGTCTGAGTGAAAAATCAGATAAGGAGAATCACAATGTAAGGCTGATAACTCAGAGACTCTTCGAGCCGAGGAAATAGCCATTAAAAACAGAACTTTCCAAGATAACAATTTTATATCAATGGAATGAAGGGGTTCAAATGGAACACCCTGTAAAACGTTAAGAACTAAGTTTAAACTCCATGGCGGAGCAACAGCTTTAAACACAGGCTTGATCCTAGCTAAAGCCTGACAAAAAGCCTGGACGTCTGGATTTTCTGACAGACGCCTGTGTAACAAGATGGACAGAGCTGAAATCTGTCCCTTTAATGAACTAGCTGATAAACCCTTTTCTAACCCTTCTTGTAGAAAGGACAATATCCTAGAGATCCTAACCTTACTCCATGAGTAATGTTTGGATTCGCACCAGTATAGGTATTTACGCCATATTTTATGGTAAATCTTTCTGGTAACAGGCTTCCTAGCCTGTATCAGGGTATCAATAACCGACTCAGAAAAACCACGTTTTGATAAAATCAAACGTTCAATTTCCAAGCAGTCAGCTTCAGAGAAGTTAGATTTAGATGTTTGAATGGACCCTGTATCAGAAGGTCCTGTCTTAGAGGTAGAGACCAAGGCGGACAGGATGACATGTCCACTAGATCTGCATACCAAGTCCTGCGTGGCCATGCAGGCGCTATTAGAATCACTGATGCTCTCTCCTGCTTGATTTTGGCAATCAATCGAGGAAGCAGCGGAAAGGGTGGAAACACATAAGCCATCCCGAAGTTCCAAGGTGCTGTCAAAGCATCTATCAGAACCGCTCCCGGATCCCTGGATCTGGACCCGTAGCGAGGAAGTTTGGCGTTCTGGCGAGACGCCATGAGATCTATCTCTGGTTTGCCCCAACGTCGAAGTATTTGGGCAAAGACCTCCGGATGAAGTTCCCACTCCCCCGGATGAAAAGTCTGGCGACTCAAGAAATCCGCCTCCCAGTTCTCCACTCCCGGGATGTGGATTGCTGACAGGTGGCAAGAGTGAGACTCTGCCCAGCGAATTATCTTTGATACTTCCACCATTGCTAGGGAGCTTCTTGTCCCTCCCTGATGGTTGATGTAAGCTACAGTCGTGATGTTGTCCGACTGAAACCTGATGAACCCCCGAGTTGTTAATTGGGGCCAAGCTAGAAGGGCATTGAGAACTGCTCTCAATTCCAGAATGTTTATTGGAAGGAGACTCTCCTCCTGATTCCATAGTCCCTGAGCCTTCAGAGAATTCCAGACAGCGCCCCAACCTAGTAGGCTGGCGTCTGTTGTTACAATTGTCCAGTCTGGCCTGCTGAATGGCATCCCCCTGGACAGGTGTGGCCGATGAAGCCACCATAGAAGAGAATTTCTGGTCTCTTGATTCAGATTCGGAGTAGGGGACAAATCTGAGTAATCCCCATTCCACTGACTTAGCATGCATAATTGCAGAGGTCTGAGGTGTAGGCGTGCAAAAGGTACTATGTCCATTGCCGCTACCATTAAGCCGATCACCTCCATGCATTGAGCTACTGACGGGTGTTGAATGGAATGAAGGACACGGCATGCATTTTGAAGCTTTGTTAACCTGTCCTCTGTCAGATAAATCTTCATTTCTACAGAATCTATAAGAGTCCCCAAGAATGGAACTCTTGTGAGAGGAAAAAGAGAACTCTTCTTTTCGTTCACCTTCCATCCATGCGACCTTAGAAATGCCAGAACTAACTCTGTATGAGACTTGGCAGTTTGAAAGCTTGAAGCTTGTATTAGAATGTCGTCTAGGTATGGAGCTACCGAAATCCCTCGCGGTCTTAGTACCGCCAGAAGGGCACCCAGAACCTTTGTGAAGATTCTTGGAGCCGTAGCCAATCCGAATGGAAGAGCTACAAACTGGTAGTGCCTGTCTAAGAAGGCAAACCTTAGATACCGGTGATGATCTTTGTGGATCGGTATGTGAAGGTAAGCATCCTTTAAATCCACTGTGGTCATGTACTGACCCTCTTGGATCATGGGTAAGATTGTCCGAATAGTTTCCATTTTGAACGATGGAACTCTTAGGAATTTGTTTAGAATCTTTAAATCTAAGATTGGCCTGAAAGTTCCCTCTTTTTTGGGAACCACAAACAGGTTTGAGTAGAACCCTTGTCCTTGTTCCGACCGCGGAACCGGGTGGATCACTCCCATTATTAACAGATCTTGTACGCAGCGTAGAAACGCTTCTTTCTTTATCTGGTTTGTTGACAACCTTGACAGATGAAATCTCCCTCTTGGGGGAGATAATTTGAAGTCTAGAAGGTATCCCTGAGATATGATCTCTAGTGCCCAGGGATCCTGAACATCTCTTGCCCAGGCCTGGGCGAAGAGAGAGAGTCTGCCCCCCACTAGATCCGGTCCCGGATCGGGGGCTCTCGGTTCATGCTGTCTTTGGGGCCGCAGCAGGTTTCCTGGCCTGCTTGCTCTTGTTCCAGGACTGGTTAGGCTTCCAGCCTTGCCTGTAACGAGCAACAGCTCCTTCCTGTTTTGGTGCAGTGGAGGTTGATGCTGCTCCTGTTTTGAAGTTCCGAAAGGGACGAAAATTAGACTGTCTAGCCTTAGCTTTGGCTTTGTCTTGAGGTAGGGCGTGGCCCTTACCTCCTGTAATGTCAGCGATAATCTCTTTCAAACCGGGCCCAAATAAAGACTGCCCCTTGAAAGGTATATTAAGTAATTTGGACTTAGAAGTAACATCAGCTGACCAGGATTTTAGCCACAGCGCCCTACGTGCCTGTATGGCGAATCCTGAGTTCTTAGCCGTAAGTTTGGTTAAATGTACTACGGCCTCCGAAATGAAGGAATTAGCTAGTTTAAGGACTCTAAGCCTGTCCGTAATGTCGTCTAGCGTAGATGAACTAAGGTTCTCTTCAAGCGACTCAATCCAAAATGCTGCCGCAGCCGTAATCGGCGCGATACATGCAAGGGGTTGTAATATAAAACCTTGTTGAACAAACATTTTCTTAAGGTAACCCTCTAATTTTTTATCCATTGGATCTGAGAAAGCACAGCTATCCTCCACCGGGATAGTGGTACGCTTAGCTAAAGTAGAAACTGCTCCCTCCACCTTGGGGACCGTTTGCCATAAGTTCCGAGTGGTGGCGTCTATTGGAAACATCTTTCTAAATATTGGAGGGGGTGAGAACGGCACACCGGGTCTATCCCACTCCTTAGTAACAATTTCAGTTAGTCTCTTAGGTATAGGAAAAACGTCAGTACTCGCCGGTACCAGCAAAGTATTTATCCAACCTACACAGTTTCTCTGGTATTGCAACGGTGTTACAATCGTTGAGAGCTGCTAAGACCTCCCCTAGTAATACACGGAGGTTCTCCAATTTAAATTTAAAATTTGAAATATCTGAGTCCAATCTGTTTGGATCAGAACCGTCACCCACAGAATGAAGCTCTCCGTCCTCATGCTCTGCGAGCTGTGACGCAGTATCAGACATGGCCCTAGCATTGTCAGCGCACTCTGTTCTCACCCCAGAGTGATCACGCTTGCCTCTTAGTTCTGGTAATTTAGACAAAACTTCAGTCATAACAGTAGCCATATCTTGTAATGTTATCTGTAATGGCCGCCCAGATGTACTAGGCGCCAAAATATCACGCACCTCCCGGGCGGGAGATGCAGGTACTGCCGCGTGAGGCGAGTTAGTCGGCATAACTCTCCCCTCGCTGTTTGGTGAAATTTGTTCACATTGTACAGATTGACTTTTATTTAAAGTAGCATCAATACAGTTAGTACATAAATTTCTATTGGGCTCCACCTTGGCATTGGAACAAATGACACAGATATCTTCCTCTGAGTCAGACATGTTTAACACACTAGCAAAAAACTTACAACTTGGTTATAATCTTTTTTAGCAAAAAACGTACTGTGCCTCAAAGAGGTACTAACGATTAAATGACAGTTGAAATAATGAACTGAAAAACAGTTATAGCATCAAACTTTAAAATAACAAAACTTTTAGCAAAGGTTTGTTCCCATTAGTAAAATAACAATAATTAAATTTGACATAAAAAATACAAAGCAACGTTTTTATTCACAGTCACTATAAGAATTCTCACAGCTCTGCTGAGAGAATTTACCTCCCTTCAAAGAAGTTTGAAGACCCCTGAGATCTATCAGAGATGAACCGGATCATGCAGGAAATATAAAAGTAACTGACTGGTATTTTTTGATGCGTAGCAAAGAGCGCCAAAAACGGCCCCTCCCTCTCCCACACAGCAGTGAAGAGAAACGAAACTGTCACAATTAAAGCAAAAAAACTGCCAAGTGGAAAATAATGCCCAAATATTTATTCACACAGTACCTCAGCAATGTAAACGATTCTACATTCCAGCAAAACGTTTAACATGATAAATAGTTATTAAAAAAGGATTAGTGACCTTTAACAGAGTAGTTCCGGTGAAATACCATCCCCAGAATACTGAAGTGTATACATACATGTCATTTTAACGGTATGGCAGGATTTTCTCATCAATTCCATTCAGAAAATAAAAACTGCTACATACCTCAATGCAGATTCATCTGCCCGCTGTCCCCTGATCTGAAGCCTTTACCTCCCTCAGATGGCCGAGAACAGCAATATGATCTTAACTACTCCGGTTAAAATCATAGTAAAAAACTCTGACAGATTCTTCCTCAAACTCTGCCAGAGAAGTAATAACACGCTCCGGTGCTATTTTAAAATAACAAACTTTTGATTGAAGTCATAAAAACTAAGTATAATCACCATAGTCCTCTCACACATCCTATCTAGTCGTTGGGTGCAAGAGAATGACTGGGACTGACGTAGAGGGGAGGAGCTATATGCAGCTCTGCTGGGTGAATCCTCTTGCATTTCCTGTTGGGGAGGAGTTATATCCCAGAAGTAATGATGACCCGTGGACTGATCACACATAACAGAAGAAATTAGCATATGAACCTCCTAGGTTAAGCTTTCAACTAAGAATACCAAGAGAACAAAGCAAAATTGGTGATAAAAGTAAATTGGAAAATTGTTTAAAATTACATGCTCTATCTGAATCATGAAAGTTTATTTTGGCCTAGACTGTCCCTTTAAGTAAGTTTCTAATTTACTCCTATTATTACTTTTTCTACGTTCTCTTGGTATCTTTGTTTAAAAAGGCAGCAATATAAGCTTAGGAGCCGGCCCATTTTTGGATAAGCACCCTGGGTAGAGCTTGCTGATTGGTGGCTTCATTTAGATATCAAGAGAACGAAGAAAACTTGATAATAGGAGTAAATTTGAAAGTTGCTTTAAATTACCTGCTCTATCTGAATCATGAAAGAAAAAAAATTGGGTTTAATATCCCTTTAACCCCCTCAACTATTTTGAGCCCATCTAGCACCTTGAAGTTTAGGCAAATATTGCCCAACTAAGGGCCAAATCCCGAGTGGTAGGCAAACGTTTGTGCGCAAGCAATACCGGGTTTTCACGATCGTTTGTGCACAGGTTAAATTGTGCTGGTATTACAAAGTTGAAAGTAAACGAGATCGCTTGAACGCAATTGTGATTTACGCTAGAATGATTAGTGCGACTTCAGAGCTCTTGTTAACTGTTTTGTGAAACTAAATAGTTGCACAAAACACATCAAAAATACATAAAGTACAGTTACACTCATAACACCATCTAATAAAAATGATTTAAAAAAATATTACACACAAACGTTATAAAGGCTCAAAGATATGAGATCTCATGTGTTAGGGAAAAAAAAAAGGCAGGCAAAGGGCTTTAGCATAGAGATACATACACATACATGTCTAAAGATGGATATGGAAATATGTATGTGTATATATATATATATATATATATATATATAAAAAATATCTATTGGATAAAAAAGTTTTTTTCAAATGCGCTTAGAGTAGCGTTGCGCTCTTTTCTTCGGATTGTTTGTGTTTCAGATATGTGTAACCAGCACATATGATAGTCAGCTGCAGTGGAATCTCTACCGCACAGAAGGGGTGCAAAAGACGGAATCTTTTTATTTCCAGGAGATACACGTGCACATATCCTTATGGTGATATGATTTAAAGACACAATAATAGAAAAGTGAACCATAACTATCTGACTATTGGATAATATTAAAAAGAGATACTATTTAGTTGTTACATACCATTATTTGTGGCACTTGATGTAACTATTTTTTGACACATATATAGAATTATATAGAAGTGCATTGGAGGGCTTTGCAGTTAAGTAGATGAAAAAGCATGGGGACCAATTTATCAAGTGCAGAGCGGACCTAAAAGGTGGCAGAGAAGTTAATGAGCAGCAGTGTTACGACCGCTGCTTCTTAACTTTAGTTTCCGGCGGATTCAGCAGCATCCGCTGCTTGTTAAATTTGGCCCATAAAATCATATTTATGCAATATTCATATTTATTAAAGGTTTTAACTATGTATTTTGTGTAAATATTTCACATTCCAATGTTCTGCACATAGCAGCATATGTTCCAAGTATTTATAAATAGATATTCATATATATATATATATATATATATATATATATATATATACATGCTGTATCTATCTATCTATCTATCTATCTATCTATCTATCTATCTATCTATCTATATATATATATATATATATATATATATATAGGTATATATATATATATTTTACCAAAATACCATCAGATATATGTAGAAATAATTAATTTATGAATAAATAGAACATATTCTTGTATGTGAAGAACATTGGAATGTGAAATATTAATATTTTCATGTTAGGTTAGTGCAAATGAGTATATGCAATCCTATTTGCGTAAGAGTGTGGTGTTAGGGATTTTTTTTTCTCTGTTCACTTTTATGGGGGAATACGTGAACGCACACCCGATATTATAGCTTCGGATTTTTGCACTTATCGAGTTAGCACTAGAGCAAAAACAGTTTACTTTCAACTCATAATACGAGCGCAAAAAAATCTTAATTCTAGCGCAATTAACGGTCAAGCAGGATCGTTAATTTGCGCTAAACTCATAATCTATCCCTTAGCATGCTATCCATATTGCTGGGATCTGCAGAGTTGGTGGACAAATGAAATTTAACCTCTAGAGTGAGAGGATTTATGGAGGCACCACAGATTAGTATGTGCAACTGGGTTATTCATCCGCAGGGATGCTGGGATTGTTTTGGAGGCCAGCATTGGGTTTTATTTTGTAGGTGCACTTACATTTTGCTACTAAATGCCATCCTTAAAGGGACATAAAACCCTTTTTTTTTTATTTTCTTTCATGATTCAGGTAGATCATACAATTTTAAACAGCTTTTCATTTGACTTTTATTATCTAATTTGCGTCATTCTCTTTGTATCCCTTTAAATTGGAGTTGTGCTGCGCTACAAAGATCTCTCATCAACAGGGTACTGAACAGCTGCAACAGTTGAAGAGATTTTGCTTGATTGATCTTTGAAAACTAATGAGTGCCCCTCCTGTATTTTGTATGCTGGTGAACAATGGACTGTTATTCTGGGACTTGTAATTTCTCTATATGTGAGTTTGCACTTCTATTTGTTTTTGCTCTATTACTCTTTTGCCTAAATATTCTGCTACTTATTGTTCTGTATAGTGTTTGACCTTTGCCTTAGAACTTTGACCTTTCCTTTGTGATTCTGCGTCTATCTGCATCCGCTGTCTGTGGCCTGTCTGACTTTGCTCTTTTCTTCTAGTACAATGTTCCCACCTGATAGTGACGATAACTGTAGCCTTATGGATTATTTTCATAGGGTCGCATTCCATGCTTTATCCTGAGTGCTGGGATAGTGTTCTCTCTACTCATTTCTCAGCCTTTGTGTTCTCATCTTGTTCTGACATAGGGGCATATTTATCAAGCTCCGAATGGAGCTTGATGCCCCGTGTTTCTGGCAAGCCTGCAGGCTCGCCAAAAACAGCAGTTATGAAGCAGTGGTCCCAAAGACCGTTGCTCCATAACCTGTCCGCCTGCTCTGAGCAGGCGGACAGACATCGCTGGAAATCAACCTGATCGAGTACGATCGGGTTGATTGACACCCCCTGCTGGCGGCCTATTGGCCGCGAGTCTGCAGGGGGCGGCGTTGCACCAGCAGCTCTTGTGAGCTGCTGGTGCAATGCTGAATATGGCAAGCGTATTGCTCGCCGTATTCAGCGAGGTCTGCCGGACCTGATCTGTACTGTTGGATCAGGTCCGACAGACCTTTATAAATAGAGGCCAAAGTGGTACAGATTGATGATATCACTGCTATAGCTGAAAGCAATAATGCGCCTTATAAAGAGTACAGCCATGTAACTATTTACTGTGTTCTGCTATTGATGTAGTATGGTTTCTGTGTATAAAAACTGCAGCTAAAGTTCCTTTTAGCCTTACTGGTTTTGTATCAGGAAACACAGGTGTTCTTTAGTTTAGCACTAATGAATAACATATGTGGAAGCACAGTTAAAGTGATGGTAAATCCTAGCATTTTTTAAATATAAGAGCTTTGCGAGAGAGAAATAAAGAGCTTAGCGCCCCCAGCCCAAAGGTAGCATATGCTGTGATCTGAGATGTCATTGCAGAAAATGCAGCTGTCTGCTGGAAGAACAGGACACATAAAGGAACTGTCAGAGCTTTTACTTTGCAGCGCTGCACCACACCAGGCTGTTCTTGTCAAACAGTGCTGTGCTCTGGCTGCAATGTCAGTTTTCCTTAACACAGTTCATCCAAAGTGCTGTTTGGAAAGAACAGTCAAATACGAAGCAACACCTTTCCCAGTCTTCAAACCTATTACCTCTGAACTTTCTTGTCAGCAATGCAACGTTTATATTACTACATTTGTTCCCTTATAATAATGTGATGTTAGACCATGAGCTAAGGAAACAAATTTATTCAAGAGACATTTTAAAAACTTAGTGATGGTGAAACCTAGCATTTAAAAAATGCTAGGATTTAACAGCACTAAAAAAACGTTCATTGACAAGTTTTAAAAATAAAAATGTGTAGAAGGTACCTCTTTATTTTGCTGCGGCTTCCCTGCTAACCTAAGCGTCTCCAGTCGCCCATGACAAAAGTCTTTTTTTATTTTCAATGAGGTGACGTTTCCACATCTTAGCCAATAGCTGTGCTAGAATACGGCTCACAGGTCACCTTTACCATCACTTCAACAAAATGTATTTTTTCCCCCCCTCTGTATCTAATTTGCAATGCAATTTTCAGCTGTTGCAATATATTTTCAAAGCCTTGCCCATCATGGGGTCGATCCGATATAAATTGTCGCCCGCAAAAGCCGGCGACGCCAATATTTACGCTGATTTGGTATCCTATATACGGCGTAACCTAGAAGTTACGCGCGTATGTTTCTGCCGTCGCCCGTAGTTTTTTGGGCCATAGGCAGGTATACCAAACCAGCGCAGTTTGGTATCCAATATGCAGCGTAAGGACTTACGTGGCGAAAATGGAGAAAACTTACTCCATTTTCACCTCGCCACAAAAAGCAGCCGTAAGAAGCCTTACGCTGACTATTGGAGCCCCGTAACTCCCTAAACTAACTAGAAAATAAACCTAACACCTAACGCATGCGCAATGTCTATCTCCCTGTCAACCGCGATCTGCTAAATAAAACCTAACACCTAACGCATGCGCAATGTCTATCTACCTGTCAACCGCGATCCCCCCCCCCCCCCGAAATCCCTAATAAAGTTATTAACCCCTAATCTAATCCCCCTATACCGCCGCCAGCTATATTAATATTATTAACCCCTAATGTAAGCCCCTTACACCGCCGCCATCTCTATTAAAATGATTAACCCCTAATTTAATCTACCCACCCCGCCGCCAGCTATATTATCTATATTAACCCTAAGTATATTATAGTTAATATAGGTATTACATTATATATATTAACTATATTAACCCTAATTATATTAGGGTTAATATAGTTAATATAGTTACTATAGTATTTATATTAACTATATTAACTCTATCTAACCCTAACTAAATTTATATTAAATTAATCTAATTCATTTATAAACTAAAATATTCCTATTTAAATCTAAATACTTACCTATAAAATAAACCCTAAGATAGCTACAATATAATTAATAATTACATTGTAGCTATGTTAGGGTTAATATTTATTTTACAGGTAAATTGTTAATTATTTTAACTAGGTATAATAGATATTAAATAGTTATTAACTATTTAATATCTACCTAGTTAAAATAATTACCCAATTACCTGTAAAATAAATCCTAACCTAAGTTATAAATACACCTACACTATCAATAAATTTAATAAACTACAAACATCTATCTAAAAATACAATTAAATTAACTAAACTAAATTACAAAAAAAAACAAACACTAAATTACAAAAAATAAAAAAAAGATTACAAGATTTTTAAGCTAATTACACCTATTCTAAGCCCCCTAATAAAATAATAAACCCCCAAAATAAAAAAAATTCCCTGCCCTATTCTAAATTAAACAAATTTCAAAGCTCTTTACCTTACCAGCCCTTAAAAGGGCCTTTTGTGGGGCATGCCCCAAAGAATTCAGCTCTTTTGCATACAACAAATACAATCCCCCCCCCCCATTACAACCCACCACCCACATACCCCTATTCTAAAACCACCCAAACCCCCCTTAAAAAAGCCTAACACTACCCGCCTGAAGATCTCCCTACCTTGTCTTCACCACACCGGGCCGAACTCCTGATCCGATCCGGGCGATGTCTTCCTCCAAGCGGCAAAGAAGAATTCTTCCTCCGGCGATGTCTTCCTCCAAGCGGCAAAGAAGAATTCTTCCTCCGGCGATGTCTTCCTCCAAGCGGCAAAGAAGAATTCTTCCTCCGGCGACGTCTTCCTCCAAGCGGCAGCAAAGTCTTCATTCTTCCGGCGGCATCTTCAATCTTCTTTCTTCGCTCCGCCGCCGCGGAGCATCCATCCCGGCCGACTGCTGTACTACGAATGAGGGTACCTTTAAATGACGTCATCCAAGATGGCGTCCGCCGAATTCCGATTGGCTGATAGGATTCTATCAGCCAATCGGAATTAAGTTAGGAAAATCTGATTGGCTGATTGAATCAGCCAATCAGATTCAAGTTCAATCCGATTGGCTGATCCGAACAGCCAATCAGATTGAGCTCGCATTCTTTGCCGCTTGGAGGAAGACATCGCCCGGATCGGATCAGGAGTTCGGCCCGGTGTGGTGAAGACAAGGTAGGGAGATCTTCAGGGGGGTAGTGTTAGGCTTTTTTAAGGGGGGTTTGGGTGGTTTTAGAATAGGGGTATATGGGTGGTGGGTTGTAATGGGGGGGGGGGGATTGTATTTGTTGTATGCAAAAGAGCAGAATTCTTTGGGGCATGCCCCACAAAAGGCCCTTTTAAGGGCTGGTAAGGTTAAAGAGCTTTGAAATTTGTTTAATTTAGAATAGGGCAGGGAATTTTTTTTATTTTGGGGGTTTATTATTTTATTAGGGGGCTTAGAATAGGTGTAATTAGCTTAAAAATCTTGTAATCTTTTTTTTATTTTTTGTAATTTAGTTTAGTTAATTTAATTGTATTTTTAGATAGATGTTTGTAGTTTATTAAATTTATTGATAGTGTAGGTGTATTTATAACTTAGGTTAGGATTTATTTTACAGGTAATTGGGTAATTATTTTAACTAGGTAGATATTAAATAGTTAATAACTATTTAATATCTATTATACCTAGTTAAAATAATTAACAATTTACCTGTAAAATAAATATTAACCCTAACATAGCTACAATGTAATTATTAATTATATTGTAGCTATCTTAGGGTTTATTTTATAGGTAAGTATTTAGATTTAAATAGGAATATTTTAGTTTATAAATGAATTAGATTAATTTAATATAAATTTAGTTAGGGGTGTTAGGGTTAGATAGAGTTAATATAGTTAATATAAATACTATAGTAACTATATTAACCCTAATATAATTAGGGTTAATATAGTTAATATATATAATGTAATACCTATATTAACTATAATATACTTAGGGTTAATATAGATAATATAGCTGGCGGCGGGGTAGGTAGATTAAATAAGGGGTTAATCATTTTAATAGAGATGGCGGCGGTGTAAGGGGCTTACATTAGGGGTTAATAATTTTAATATAGATGGCGGCGGTGTTAGGGGCTCACTTTAGGGGGTTATAGATATAATATAGCTGGCGGCGGGGTACGGGAGCGGCGGTTTAGGGGTTAATAACTTTATTAGGTTGCGGCGGGGTACGGGAGCGGCGGTTTAGGGGTTAATAGCTTTTTTATTGTTAGGCTAGTGAGGGGGGATAGCGGATAGAGGGTTAGACGTGTCGGGCTTTGTTAGGGAGGCGTGTTAGACAGTACGGGCTATGTTTAGGAGGCGTGTTAGACAGTGCGGGTGTTTTAGACTTTAGTCAGGTTTTATAGGCGCCGGCAGTTTCTAACGTGCCGCAAGTCACTGGCGACGCCAGAAATTTGTACTTGCGCAGATTTCTGGACATCGCTGGTTTGTCAGACTTACGGCACGTTAGCATCTGACGGCGACCTATATGGGATAGCTCGAGTTGCGAGCTGAAACTGCGGGCGACGCCGGTTCCCTCGCTTGCGCCGCAAACTGCGATCTATATCGGATCGCGCCCCATGAGTACATAAATACAAATTTGAATATTTATTTACATTACTGCAAGTCAAAAACTACAAAACTGTTTCAATGCCTTGAAATGTTTTTTTTTTTGTTTGTTTTGTTTTTTTAAATGTCTACAGTCAAAATAAACTAAAGAAATTTAAGAAATAAAACATAAGAAAAATAAAACCTGACCTAACTAGAGTTCCCTAAATGAAGACTTTTTCAGGCCCATTTATCAAGCTCTGTACGGAGCTTGAAGGGCCATGTTTCTGGCGAGTCTTCAGACTCGCCAGAAACACAAGTTATGAAGCAGCGGTCTAAAGACCGCTGCTCCATAACCCTGTCCGCCTGCTCTGAGCAGGCGGACAGGAATCGCCGGAAATCAACCCGAACGAATACGATCGGGTTGATTGCCACCTCCCTTCTGGCGGCCGATTGGCTGCGAGTCAGCAGGGGGCGGCGTTGCACCAGCAGCTCTTGTGAGCTGCTGGTGCAATGTTAAATGCGGAGAGCGTATTGCTCTCCACATTTAGCGAGGTCTTGCGGACCTGATCCGCAGTGTCGGATCAGGTCCGCAAGACCTTTGATAAATTGGGGCCTTTGACTGAAATCAACATTAAATTATAATACATATGAAACATAATTAAACCCAAATCTGAATATATATATATACAGGTAGCCCTCAGTTTACGCCGGGGTTAGGTTCCAGAAGGAATGGTTGTAAATTGAAACCGTTGTAAATTGAAACCCAGTTTATAATGTAAGTCAATGGGAAGTGAGGGAGATAGGTTCCAGGCCCCTCTCAAAATTGTAGAACCTAATACATTATTTTTAAAGCTTTGAAATGAAGACTTTAAATGCTAAACAGCATTATAAACCTAATAAAATAATCACACAACACAGAATATATAATTAAACTAAGTTAAATGAACAAACATATTTGCTAAACAGCATTATAAACCTAATAAAATAATCACACAACACAGACTTTACTTGCATTTTTCTGAAAACAGTTCTTCCTATGCATTCCAATCTGGACTGATTTATAGACAGGAAGATCTTGTTCCTTTGAAATCTGCTCGATAGCTCAGGTCTGGTTAAACTGATTAATTTCAGCTTGCTTGGCTTTACTGCAACACAAGCGGACAGCTCCACCTACTGGCTATTTTAATCAATGCACTGCCTCTCAATGCTTTTCAATAGCAGTCACATGACTGGAAAAAAAGGTTGTTATTCTGAAACGGTGTAAATTGAACCGTTGTAAAACGAGGGCCACCTGTATTTTGTTTTTGCACCTTACTTCACTGACAATTGTCTCTATGGTTGCCACCTTTTCTGGAAAAAAATACCCGCCATACTAATTAGCATACATTTGCATAGATAATTATACAGCATACATCAGTAAATACATCTCCAAGGACTGATTTGAAATGATTATTTGTTTATAATTTGGTTACAAATACACTTAGAAGTAGTTCGACCATGATAGCACCTTTATTTCAATATTTAATCTTTATTTTCGACTTTGACCTTAACTTTAAAAATACTTGCCATGGGCCAGAAGTGGCACGCTATTTAGCAATGCTATAACAAAAGAGGATAGCAGACAGCGCCTAAGATACACTCATACAAGCTCAGTATTAAAGGTTACCTAACAAACCTAGGATAATTGGGCAGATACAGATGGAGATATAATAGGAGCGCCAACAGGCTGAATTGTGATATCAGGCAACAGACTATATAGTAAAATATAGATTATTATATTTATTATAAACAACTAAAAACCAATGTTTACAGATTAAAATGATAGGGTTAGATAAAAACAAATCTCTATGGGGCCTATCTATCTACCGCTGTTCCATAACCTGTCCGCCTGCTCAGACAGAGATAAAAAAATACAATTGGGTTGATTGACACCCCCCTGCTAGCCCCGAGTCTGCAGGGGGCGGCGTTGCACCAGCAGTTTACAAGAGCTGCTGGTGCAATGCTGAATGTGGAGAGCGTATTGCTCTCCGCATTCAGCGAGGTCTGTCGGACATGATCCGCAATGTCGAATCATGTTCGACAGGCCTTTCATAAATAGGCCCCTATGTGTCCAGTGGTACAAAAGTCCAAATATATATTTGTGGTGACATATTTTACTTTTTGGATACTTATTCGTTCTCACCTTTTTCAGGACATCTTTATGATTTTTATAGGATTGACTTTAGGCTTCCACAATATCAAGGATTCACACTTCTTTTTAGGATTTAAACTTTTGTACCACTGGACACAGAGATTTGTTTTTATCTAACCCTATCATTTTAATCTGTGAACATTGTTTTTTAGTGGTTTATAATACATGTAATAACCTATATTTTACTATATAGTCTGTTGCCTGATATCATACTTTAGCCTGTTGGCGCTACAATGAGTAAGTGCCGCACGGCACGAAACATATTAGGACTCCTCCTCCATACGAGTGCATGTTTTTACTTTGTTGAAATAAAGGACTGTTTTTATTCATAAAGGATTCTTGGAGTGCTGCCTTTTCCTTTCGCGCTCCTATTATATCTCCATTTGTATATGCACGCTATTTAGCACTTTCGCTCGCAAACACTGCCAGAAGTAAACGTTTAGAGCCATATTACAAGTGGAGAGCAAACTATCACTTTCGCGAGAGTGATATTTGCGCTCCACTTAGTAATACTAGCTCACACAAATGTGCACTGGTATTACAAGTTAGGTGCACGGAAGTTTAGCGCTCACGAGAGGGCGCTTCCATAGTCTACAATGGGAGCCTCGTTCTCATGCCGTCACACAGCGATGGGCAGCAGATTTAAATATATATATATTTATTTATTTATATATATATATATATATATATATATATATATATATGTATGTATTTATGTGTTTAAATGTGTATATACACATAAATATACATGTATATAAATATATATTTACAGGGAACACACAGTTCCCCATAGACTGTTTTTTTAAGAGCTGTTTTTTTCTAACACCCGCCAACTTTAACCCCTAAAAACTGCTACAATATGCTTTATTTTTGGGGCAACTGGCTGACATTTTGAAAATTAACCACAGGTATAATTTGTAATGACTGGTTATTTATTAGCGCTCCACTTGTAATCTAGCCCATATTGCACACAGGTTAGCGCACATATTACAAGTTGATAATAAAATATTTGCTCATGAGCGAAAGCCGGTGCACGCTAACTTTGGTTATCGCAGCCGTGCTAACTTCTTCTTTCTATAGACTTCAATGAAGAGTGCAAACTGAAAATAAAATCCTAGCACTTATCACTCACACACTAACCAACCTATTGCGCTAATTTGAGGTAGTCATGAATATTTTACATTCCAACGTTCTTCACATAGAAGAACATTTTCTATTTATTTTTAAATATATATTTCTATATAGGTTTATGTATAGAAAGATATATAGGAATATATAATAAAAAATACAAATAACATGTATATGTATATACACACTAAAACACATTATAAAATATTATTATTGATTAAAACTGAACTTTCTTGTACACATATAAACATAAATGCACATGTATACACGTATGCATATACTTACATAAGCATGTATATTATCTATATATCCATTATAGCCCCAGTAAAATACCTTGTCATATACTATATACATTTTAACCCTTATAATTTTTCCCACGTCTGTAAAAAAAAAACGTCTGTTGGGTTTCACACTTCTATTTCTATTCAGTTGGCAAACTGAACTACTTTCTAATAATAACAGAGTTTATACTACGATCTGGAGTTTGCTGCCCCCTCCCGCCAAAATATTGTATCTCAAATGGAGGAAAGTAAGAAACAAGAGTGTAGCTTGTGACAAACAGAAAAGGGGAAAAAGAAAAAAGGTGAGTGGTTAAGAGAAACCACAGAATCATGGATTTCTGGTACTGAGTCACATTTTCTGTCTATGTATTGCTTTGTGGCAAACTGAGCTTTCAACCGCATACTTTTAACTAACCACATCTGACAGTACTAGAGGAATACATAATTTACAATTTGTGCCAACGGCAGCATAACAGCTAAATACCCATGCACATATCTGTGTACCCATTTAATCCAGTTAGCTTTCTGTTGGAGGATTTGTGGGATTATACTGTAGAAAAATCCAGCTTCATATTAAGGGACATGAATACATTTTTTTTTTAACTTAAAGGGACACTCAAGTAAAAATTAAACTTTCATGATTTTAGATAGATCATGCTATTTTAAACAACTTTCCAATTTACTGCCATTAACAAAATGTGCACATTCTTTTTATATTTACAATTTTTGAGCCACCAGTTCCTACTGAGCATGTGCAAGAATTTACAGAATATACGTATATGCATTTGTGATTGGCTGATGGCTGTCACATGATACAGGGGGAACTGAAATAGACAATACTTTAAAATTTGTCAGAAAAAAAAAAATCTACTACTTATTTGAAGTTCAGACTAAGGGGCCGATTTATCAACTGTCGTACAGCAATGATCCACTGTACGCTGTCGGTATTTATCATTGTGCAAGCATATCTTGTGAAATGCTTGTACAATACCGCTCCCTACACATTCGCTAGCAGTGGGTGTATCCGATCGGGAAGGAGCCAAAAGGCTCGCGTGGAAACATCAGCAATGACTGCTTCATAAATTGGCCCCTAAGTGCTATTGCATTGTCTTGTTATCATGCATTTGTTGATTATGTAAATCTACTGTATTAACTACATTTCTTAAAAGACCAGTAATTTAAATAATATAAATATTTTTCTCATATACTTGTATTTCAGCTTTCAAAAATGATGAAGCATTAACATTTTTAACTAGTGCATGAAAAACTAGCAGCTGTCTCTTTGGTTAAGGAGTATTATTTGTTTGGCCTATGAGACTGCTGGACAGCAACCTCCTGAGAGAATCACAGCTCATTCCACGAGAGCTGTTTCTTCTTCCTGGGCATTTAAAAATGAAGTTTCTGTGGAAAAGAATACATAATTAGCAACAATAAACAAAACCTTCCAAGATAAAATCTTGATATCTAAGGAATGCATAGGTTCAAACAGAGCCCGCTGTAAAACTCTAAGAACAAGGTTAAGACTCCAGGGAGGAGTAACGGGCTTAAACATAGGCCTAATCCTAACCAAAGCCTGACAGATTGTACATCTGGCGCATCCTCCAAATGCTTATGCAACAAAATAGAAAATCTGACAGAAATCTGACCTTTCAGAGTACTAGTTGACAAACGCTTCTCCAGACCCACCTGGCGAAAAGACAAAATCCTAGGAATCCTGACACTACTCCAAGAGTAGCCTCTGGATTCACACCAATACAGATATTTACGCCATATCTTATAGTAAATCTTTCTTGAATCATGAGCCTGAATCATGGTCTCAATGACCGACTCTAAAAACCCACGCGTTTAATCTCCAAGCAGTCATCTTTAGAGAAATGCGATTTGGGTGAAGAAAAGGACCCTGAAGTAGAAGGTCCTTCCTGAGAAGGAGTCTCCATGGAGGTATAGACGACATTTCCACTAGATCTGTATACCAGATCCTGCGAGGCCACGCCGGCACTATGAGAATCACCAACATCATCTCCTGCTTGAACCGAGCATAGACTCTTGGCAGGAGAGCGAATGGAGGAAATATGTAGGCTAGACTGAAATTCCAAGGAACCGCCAGAGAATCTATCAAGAAAGCCTGTGGATCCCTTGAACTCAAGCCGTACCTCAGAAGCTTGGCATTCTGCTGAGAAGTCATGAGATCTAGTTCTGGCTGCCACCAATTGTGGAGCGCAGAAAGACAACAGTTGTGAGACTCTGCCCACTGGATTATCCGGTCCACCTCTGACATGGTCAAGGAACTACAAGTTCTCCCCTAGTGTCAGGGTTTTCTTCCTGTTGTGTTTGCCATGTGCTGCTGGCAGCCATTTTACTCACCTCTCTTCCTGACTATGGTGCATTGTGGAGGATGCTGCTCAATTCCTGCACTTCCTTTTATGGCCAGACTGGTGTGCATCATCCATGTGAGACAGGATGCAGTCTCAGAATTTTAATGTCATCACTTATTATTTAAAGGGCCTCTGTTCAGTATGCTTTGCCTTTGCGCTGTTTCAGACCTGTTTGTGAGAGTTCCTGTGTATTACCTGGCTGCCTGACGTCCTTCCTGGTTCCTGATTCCGGCTTGTCTGACTATTCGCTTTGGCTCCTGACTCGGCTCGTCTGACTACCAGCTTTGGTTTTGACTCCTGGTTTATTTGACTTGTGGACTTTTTATTATTTTTTGCTATTAATAAAGGTGCGATTATTTTTGCACTTCTTGTCTCAGTCTGATTCCTGGCACCCTGACACCTAGTGGTTGATGTACGCCAACTGAGGCCAGGCCAGTAGAGCATTGAAAATCGCTCTCAGTTCTAGAATGTTTATAGGGAGAAGACCTGAAGAGTCTTCAATGGCCCCCAAATTGCTCCCCAACCTAGAAGGCTGACATCCATGGTCACGATCACCCAGGAAGGTCTGGGAAAGCAAGTTCCCTGGAGAAGGTGTTCCTGAGACAACCTCCACAGAAGAGAGTCCCTTGTTGCCTGATACAGAACTATTTGCGGAGACAGATCTGCATAGTCCCCGTTCCATTGCCTTAACATGCATAACTGCGCAGAGGTCTGAGATGGAACCGAGCAAATGGTATGATGTTCATGGAAGCAACCATCAGACCAATTACCTCCATACATAGAGCCACTGACGGCCAAGGAGAGGACTGAAGGACAAGACAAGCGTCGAAGATCTTTGTTTTTCTGACCTCTGTCAGAAATATCTTCATTAGTAGGGAGTCTATTATGGTCCCTAAAAACACTACTCTTGTGGCTGGAATCAGATAACTTTTTCCCAGATTTACCTTCCAACCATGGAAGCGAAGACATAAAGACAACAAGATATCCGTATGAGAGTTTGCTTGTTGAAAAGACGGCACCTGAACCAGAATGTCGCCCAGATAAGGCGCAACAGCAATGCCCCGAGACTGGATCACTGCCAAAATAGCCCCCAGGACCTTTGAGAAAATTCTGGTAACTGTGGCAAGGCCAAAAGGAAGAGCCACAAACTGGAAAGGATTGTCTAAGAAAGCAAACCTTAGAAACTTGTGATGATCCCGGTAAAAGGCAACATGAAGGTACGCATCATTTAAGTCTATGGTTGTCATAAACTGACCTTCTTGAACTAAAGGAAGAATGGAACGTATAGTCTCCATCTTGAAGGATGGTACACTGAGGAACTTGTTTAAACACTTTAGGTCTAAAATAGGCCTGAAAGTCCCCTCTTTCTTGGAAACCACAAACAGATTTGAATAAAATCCCAAACCTTGTTCCTGAAGAGGAACTGGAACTATAACTCCCAGGGCAAAAAGATCCTTGATACAATTTAAGAACGCCTCTCTCTTTATCTGGTCTACAGATAATCTTGAGAGCAGAAATCTGCCTCTGGGAGGAAAAGTCTTGAATTCTTTCTTGTACCCCTCAGACACAATTTCCACGGCCCACAGGTCTGGGACATCTCATATCCAAACCTGAGCAAATTGAGAAAGCCTGCCCACTACTAGATCCGTTCCTGGATCGGGGGCCGACCATTCATGCTGACTTGGAGTCAGCCGCAGGCTTTTTAGGCTGTTTCCCCTTATTCCAAGACTGACCAGACTTCCAGGAAGACTTGGATAGTTCCTGCTTGGAAGAGGAAGCGGAGAGATTACCTCTAAAGTTACGAAAGGAACGAAAAATTACTCTGACTTCCTTTCTATCTTGAGGAAGAAACTATCCCTTTACTCCTCTGATATCTGAAATAATTTCAGCCAGGCCCCAACAAGGTCTTACGCTTGCAGGGAATAGCTAATAACTTAGAAGAAACATCCGCAGACCAGGATTTTAACCAAAGGGCTCTGCGAGCTAGAACAGCAAGAGGAGCATCTGTCTGAATAGAATCAGACAAAGCATCAAACCAGTAAGCTGCAGCGCTGGTAACAGTAGCAATACATACCACAGGCTGCCATTGAAGACCTTGGTGAACATACATTTTCTTTAATAATGCCTCCAATTTCTTATCCATTGAATCCTTAAAAGAACAACTATCCTCTATGGGAATAGTGGTCCTTTTAGCCAAAGTGGAAATAGCTCCTTCCACCTTAGGAATCATTTGCACGACTCCTTAATAGAGTCAGCTACAGGAAACATTTTCTTAAAAATAGGAGATGGTGAAGAAGGAAATACCTCCACCACAGAGGAAACATCAAAATACTTGTTCAGCTTACTAGACTTCTTAGGGTTAACCACGATAGAAGTATCAGTGTCATCCAACGTAGCCAAAACCTCCTTAAGTAACAAGCAGAAGTGTTCCAGCTTAAATTTGAAGGACACAATTTCAGCATCAGTAAAAGGAATTATAATGCCTGAATCTGAAATTTCACCCTCAGATGCACCCAAAGAATCTTCATCCTCAGACTTCTGACAGGAAATACTTTGATTAGCCACCTCAGGATCAGAAACCTTACTTACTGTTTCTTTAAATTTCCTTTTGCATTTTCCCTGCAGGATGGGAAAAGCAGACAGCGCCTCAGATACCTGGGCAGCAATATGTTGCAAAGTAACTCCAGACAAAGCATGAGAGGAAACACAGGGCACTGCATGTACAGATGAATAGGATTGGGATGCTTGAGGAGAAAGCTGCGGCACATCTAAAACAGGAGGCTCCTGAACAGCATCCGCCTTAGCTAATGATGGCTCATATATATTTACACACATACACACACTTATTATATATAGGTATTAGTATATATAGGAATATCTATTTAGAAATACATAGAAAATATTCTGCTATGTGTAGAATATTGGAATGTGAAAAATATACAGTAAATAAACAGTATAACACTTTATGAATAGTGTATAAATTTGCTTTTACATGTTTTTATCTACTTAACTACAAAGGGCTCCAATACACAGACACACACGTTTATTTACGTGTCTATATATGTATATATGTCTGTAAATACATATATACACTAGAGCTGTAACAACTAACCAATATAGGGCTAGATTACAAGTGGAGCGCAATAGTTTGTGCCTGAGCAATAAGGGGTATATTGCGAGGGTTTGCACTCATTGGGCATATTGCAGACACCCTCTTCTGTTTAATCTGTGTTACAACTCGTGGGAGGAGAACTTTTTTGGGGGAAAAGATAAACTAGACGATAGACCCAATGAACAGCTAACACATTCACTATCTCCACCTGAGGATCCCTTGATCTAGACCCTTAAATCAAAAGCTTGAAATTGAAACGGGATGCCATGAGATCTATCTATGGAGACCCACATTGTAAGACAAACTAGGTGCACACCTCCTGATTGAGAGACCATTCCCACGAGTGAGGAGCCTGTTGACTCAGTCTGCTTCCTAGTTCTACACTCCTAGAATGTGGATTGCAGAAATTTGACATTGATGACTCTCCATCTAGGACAGAATATGAGACATCTTCGTCATCGCTAAGGAGCTGTAAGTCCCCTCTTGATGTTGAAATATGCCATAGCCGTGACATTGTGTGACTGAAATTTAATAGAATGGACAGAACTCAGTTGTGGACACGCCAGAATAGCATTGAAGATGGCTCTGAGTTCAGAATAAATGATGAGCAGGGGCACTTTCCGAAGAGACCAAACTCCCTGAGCTCTCTGAGAGCCCCAAATAGCTCCCAAACAGGACAGGCTTGAACCCGTAGTTATTATTTCCCAGGACGGGGGAAGGAAACTCATCCCCCCAACTATGGGCTTGGGTGACAGCCACCAAGATAGGGAGTCCCTGGGGACAGGATCTAGATTAACAAATCTGATTAATCTCCATTCCATTGTCTTAGCATGCACAACTGTAGAGGTCACAAATGAAAGTGAGCAAATGGCATTGCATTCGATGCTGCCGCAATAAGACCCACTATTTCCATACACTGAGCCACCAAAATGTAGGGAACAGACTGGAGACTCAGACATGCTGACTGAAGCTTGTTCCTGTGTTGGTCTATTAGAAAGATCTTCATGACCATAGAGTCTGTAATTACTCCTAGAAAACTCCCTCTCGTCTGAGGAATGAGGGAACTCTTTTCTAGATTTACTCCGAAGATACCAAAGTAACCTGTTAGGAGAGCCCCAAATACCATTGTAAAGACTCTTGGAGCCATAGCCAGACCGAAAGGAAGAGCTGTAAATTGGAAATGTTTGTCCAGAAATGCAAATCTGAGATACTGATGATGTTCTCGGTGAATTGGGATATGAAGATACATGTCCTTCAAATCCAAAGTAGTCATGAATTGTCCCTTGAGAACAAGAGGGAGAATAGATCTGATAGTTTCCATTTTGAAAAAGAGAACTCTCAAGAATTTGTTTAGACATTTTAAATACAGAATGGGACAAAAGGTTCCTTCCTTTTTTGAAACAATAAAAAGTTTTGGAGTAAAAATCTTTTCCCATCTCCCCCCAAGGGAACAGGAAAGATGACTCACATGGTCTGAAGATCCAAATGCACTGAAGAAAAGCATGTCTCTCTTTTCTGGGGTTTTTGACACCCGGGGGAAAAGAAACCTGTCATCTCTTCATGTGGATTTGGAATCAGAAATAGACTTCTCAGTCTGCTTGTCCTTGTTCCAGACTGGGTTTGGTTTTCAGGTCCCCAATGAAGGTTCAGTCTTGGAAGAAGAAGGGGTTCTCTATACTTTATTCTGACAAAAGGAACAATACCTTTCCATAGACCTACCCTTAGGTTTAGAGCATTTGTACTGAGGAAGGAAAGCCCCCTTTCCTCCAGTGATGGTTGAAATTATAGAATCCAATCCAGAGCCGAACAAGAATAGTAATCTAGATTTTGAGATTATATCCGCAGACCAGGATTTCAGACAAAGCACCCTTCTGGCTAGATTGGTATTTTTAGCATTGATTCCTCCTACCCGCACGACAGAATAAAAAAAATGGTGCCTAGTACTGAGTCACATTCGCTCCCCCAACAGTCTCATGACCTTAAGAATTAGTAAAAATGCTCCATTGCTAAGCTGAGCCAGACTGGAGCTCATAACATTTGCATTCATTAGAAGCCAGATTGTGCTCTGAGTCAGGCAGCGCTCATAACGAGTCGTATATTGTGTACTGGTAGCGCTTATAAAGAGCTGAGCTGTGCACTTGCCGTAAGAATGTTCCACACAAAATCACCAGAGAACCCTTACACGTAGATTCCCCAATATTTAGGCACTAGCCATGTAACAGAAGAGTCATGAAACAGTGCACACTGATCCCAACTGAAGGACTGCACAAAGCAGGATCCCACACAGAATTAGGCAACTAGCTAGTATGAGAGGATACAGTGGGAAACAACTTACCCCTCAGCTGCTCCAGCAGGGTCTGTCGCAAAGCTCCTGCAATAAAAAAGGCACTGAGCATCAGTCCCCTGTGACTGACAGGATAGGACCATTATATGGGAGAAAAAGCATCACCAGTCTACAGGGGGAGCCTAGGGAACTTCCCTGTGACACCCCAGGTCTTTAATACTAGAATTCAGTGATAACTCCCTCAACCCTCTCTTCTAGGAATTATTCATTGAGTTTTTCTGTAGAAATAAAACTTCTTTGTAGAGCAACTCCATCTCTGCCTACCTCCTAGACGAGGCAAAGAACTACTGGGGGGGGGGGGAGTGGGTGGGATAGTTGAATGCTCTGGTTGGGGTGTCTTTGTCTCCTCCTGGTGGCCAGGTGATGTATTCCCATATTTTAGACTCACATTACCATTAGAAAGAAATGCTTTTATTTCAAATTAACATGCACATTTTCTTTTTGACTTTTTTATCCCTTTAAAAAGAAATGTCAATGATACTGCTTGCCCATACTGGCCCCACTCAATAACCATTTAAATTTATACTTAAACTTCCTATAGTAGCATGAGTGATTTTTTTTTAATCATTTTAATTATTGATTTCAAATTAATTCCAATGAAATAGAAGAGCTGCTGATTAAACCTGAAGGGTAAAAAACTATATCTATAAGGATTTCAAATTGTTTTTCACAAGGAATTTGAGAGACCTTCATGGAAGCCAAATAATCAAAACCTAGTAATACAATGAGACTAATTAGTATAATATTGATTAAGACAGTCTAATTTATATGAATGTAGTTTTTTTAATTTAAGCAATGATATAATAAAAAAAAAACATTTTAATGCAAAAATGACATGTTCTTATTCACTAGAAAGTGTATCCAACTCCTGCAAAATGGTTAAACACACATGTAAAGTCCTTTTGTTTACCCCCCTCTTGTGTGACTAATGTTAGGGCTCTCCTCACTTAGGTTAAACAGCAGTTTAAGTGCTGCTGTAGGTAATCTTATTTATTTGTAATGGCAGAGTACTTTCTTTCAAATGAGGGGTCACTTTCCCCTGTAAGTTGTCATCATTCCCATTCAAGGGGTTGAAAATCTGGTTTCTTACTGACTGGAATTACTGGTGCCTCAGTGTCACTGTGTAAGGTATAGAGGGTGATTTCACGGTTCAAATGCTTTTAAAAAGGGTAAGATAAATGAATTATTGTAGAGTTTTAAAGGATTTTGAATGGGGTCGAATTTGTAAATCCGAAAAAAAAAACTATATTCTGTACATTGCAAGGGAATTCTTATTAATTGGGGCCCGACAATCTAAAGTTCTCCCCTCAGCCAAGATAATCTAAGAAGACTCATCAGTACTGCAACATCTCTCAAAGAATTTTAGAAATGCAAAATGTTTAGATGTTTATCTCACTTTGCAGTGCTATGGATGTGACAGAGAGACTCCTAAATTACAACATAAGGTCTAACAAAAATCCCAGATTGTGTGTGATTTCTCTCCATGCCTTGCAGTGGTTTACATTGTCAGTAACTTGTGGTTACAAATACAGCTTAAAAATCTCATCTACAATTATACAAAACTGACTTCACAATGGGTAAAACAGAATTTGAACACTGTAATACTACTTTAGTATAATTTGAATTACAGTTCTACATAAAAAGTGTTAATTAATATTTATTAATTATAAGTGTGAAATATCATATGGGTATAATATTGACTACAGATGAAAAAGCTTTTAAAACTGAGATATCAACTGTCAAAGAAGAGAATCTGCCGGGGGGGTCATAACCTCATGTCAGTGTAAACTACTATCCAATAGGGATGGGCGACAGTGCTCAAAGTGTAATTAATTTGGTAGAACAAATAGTCCTGTGGACATTTGTTTTGGACAATCGAATGTTGATAAGACTGAGAATACATTAAAATTCAGTGATGGAATATTATTTCAGGTTTTCAAATGTTCCATTTTTTAATGTTCATAATTCGACTGAATATCCACATTCGAAATTTTGAATGTAACATTCCATTTAACAAATACTATTCAGAGGTTTGATAGGTTATGTGGTAGGGAATTAAGTCAATTGATACATAATAGATAGAAATATATTAATTTGAATATTTCATTTAAAGAGAGCATTAGAAATACTATTATACAAATATACTGATTCAAATTTTTCTAATTCAAATATTGCATAGTTCTAATCAAATTATTAGAAATGTTATTACATTAAACAAATTTTAGATATTCAAAACAAACAAATGAATGTGTTAAAAAGCGTTTCATTTTTCAAAAGTTCCATCTCTACTTGCCAGGCTCCAAGCCAAATACATAAACCAAAAAATGTCCTATTTCCACAATAAAAACCTCATTTTAACTTTAACTACGCTAATGAATTTGTATACAATGTTTGGCTTGTAGTGTTTCCAGAATTGCAGGGCAAAAATCACAAACTCAATCTAAATTTAGTTTAACTGTTCAAAATTCGTAAACAGTTGAAAAACAGAATTTAAACGGACCGGAGCTTTGCTGTAAAGTGAAAACCGCCTTAAAGTGAAACAAGGCAATTTAACTTTCTTTTCACTTGCCAGTGTGTTTAAAAACTTGAAAACATGTTTGAGCTAACAAATATTAGGGGTGCAATAGAGCTATGTTTAGTTTAACACTAGCACAGCTCAGTATTCAATTAGTATTCAATAAATACTGCCCCTGTAAAATAGTGACAATTATTGTAGTAAAATTTGCCAGACTACAACCACAGATTGCATTGTAATGCTGTAAACAGAGTGAACTGCGCATAACAAAATGGTGCCAGTCTCTTTTCTCGCAATCACACGAAGATTACAGCACTGTTTCAAAATCCTTTGAGGTTGAACTTCAGCTCCACTGTATTAGTGAAGCGCTGTAAAGTGAAGCGCTGTAAAGTGAGGTATACCTGTATCTAATTTGTTTTGTTCTCTTAGTTGAAAAGAATACCTAGGTAGGCTCAAGAGCTGCTGATTGGTGGCTGCACATATATGCATCATGTTATTGGTTCACCCATGTACATTGCCGTTTTTTCAACAAGAGAATGAAGTTTATTAGCTATCAGAAGTAAATTAGAAAGTTGTTTAAAATTGTATTCTCTATCTGAATCTTGAAAGATATTTTTTGGATTTCATGTCCCTTTAACTTAACGGACAATAAATTCAGAATTAGATATTCATGACTTAGACAGAGCATACATATTTAAACAACTTTCCAATTTACTTCTATTTAATTTGCTTCCTTCTCTTGTTATCCTTTGCTGAAAGGTTTCTCTAGGAAAGTGCAGGAGCAGCAAAGAACCTAGGTTCTAGCTGCTGATTGGTGGCTGCATATATATACCGATTGTCATTGGCTTACCCATGTGTTCAGTTAGAAACCAGTAGTGCATTGCTGCTCCTTCAACAAATGATACAGAGAGAATGAAGCAAATTTGATCATAGAAGTAAACTGGAAAGCTGTTTACAATTGAATGTTCTACCTAAATCATGAAAGAATGTTTTTTGGTTTTATGTCCCTTTAAAACATTAACAAACTTACTCTACAGCTGCCTAATTGCTATAATGTGAAGATACTAAATACAGCAACAGAACCATTAATCAATAATATATTCTCTATACCAACTACACAAAATGTAAAGCTTTCCTGAAATAACCACAAGTGCTGTATCCACTCCATGTAATGATATCTGTAAAAACCACAAGTACTTTATTCCCTAAATCATAATAGCCAGATCCTTCATAATCCATACAAGAGAAACTTGAAGGTGATATATATTTGTCTTATTAACCCCTTAACGACGCATGTCGTACAGGGTATGTCGCACACAACCTGGTCTTAAAAGACCAGCGACATACCCTGTACGACATTAGGGGTATAACGTGGCTGGAAGCGATCCTGCTCGCTTCCAGCCGCTTTCCAGTTATTGCAGTGATGCCTCGATATCGAGGCATCCTGCAATAACACCCCTTGGCCATCCGATGCAGAGAGAGACACTCTGTGGCCCTCTCTGCACCGGACATCGATGGCCGGTATTGTTGGTGGGTGGGAGCCGACTTGGGAGGCGGGTGGACGGCCATCGATGTGCCGGATAATGTAGAGGGGGGCGGGATCGGGGGCGGGGCCGATAGGGGTGCGCACGGGCGCACACGCGCGCATGCATGGGGGGCGGCGGGCGGGCACGTGCACGGGGCGGGAGCGGGTGGGAACCGCTACACTACAGAAAACATTTGGTTCTAAAAGTGGGAGAAAGGGGTATTTTAATTTAAAAAATAAATAAATCGAAGGTATCTAGGAGGGGGTGGGGGGGGAGCTACACTACAGAAAAGGGAAAAATTTTTGAAAAATCAACAATTTTATTCTAAACTGGGTACTGGCAGACAGCTGCCAGTACCAAAGATGGCGCCCATTAAGGCAGAGGGGGAGGGTTAGAGAGCTGTTAGGTGGGGGATCAGTCAGGTTGGGGGCTAAGGGGGGTCCTACACAGCAGCATATGTAAATATGCTTAAAAAAAACCCAAAAAGCCTAAATATACCTTTTATTTTAGTACTGGCAGAGTTGCTGCCAGTACTTAAGATGGCGGGGACAATTGTGGGGTGGGGGAGGGAAGAGAGCTGTTTGGGAGGGATCAGGGGGTCTGATGTTTCAGGTGGGAGGCTGAGCTCTACACTAAAGCTAAAATTAACCCTGCAAGCTCCCTACAAGCTACCTAATTAACCCCTTCACTGCTAGCCATAATACACGTGTGATGCGCAGCGGCATTTAGCGGCCTTCTAAGTACCAAAAAGCAACGCCAAAGCCATATATGTCTGCTATTTCTGAACAAAGGGGATCCCAGAGAAGCATTTACAACCATTTGTGCAATAATTGCACAAGCTGTTTGTAAATGATTTCAGTGAGAAACCTAAATTTGTGAAAAATGTAATGTTTTTTTTTTATTTGATCGCATTTGGCGGTGAAATGGTGGCATGAAATATACCAAATGGGCCTAGATCAATACTTGGGGTTGTCTACTACACTACACTAAAGCTAAAATTACCCCAAAAAGCTCCCTACATGCTCCCTAATTAACCCCTTCACTGCTGGGCATAATACACGTGTGGTGCACAGTGGCATTTAGCGGCCTTCTAATTACCAAAAAGCAACGCCAAAGCCATATATGTCTGCTATTTCTGAACAAATGGGATCCCAGAGAAAAATTTACAACCATTTATGCCATAATTGCACAAGCTGTTTGTAAATAATTTCAGTGAGAAACCGAAAGTTTGTGAAAAAAATTGTGAAAAAGTGAACAATTTTTTTTATTTGATCGCATTTGGCGGTGAAATGGTGGCATGAAATATACCAAAATGGGCCTAGATCAATACTTTGGGATGTCTACTAAAAAAAAATATATACATGTCAATGGATATTCAGGGATTCCTAAAAGATATCAGTGTCCCAATGTAACTAGCACTAATTTTGAAAAAAAAAAAATGGTTTGGAAATAGCAAAGTGCTACTTGTATTTATGGCCCTATAACTTGCAAAAAAAGCAAAGAACATGTAAACATTGGGTATTTCTAAACTCAGGACAAAATTTAGAAACTATTTAGCATGGTTGTTTTTTGGTGGTTGTAGATGTGTAACAGATTTTGGGGGTCAAAGTTAGAAAAAGTGTGTTTTTTTCCATTTTTTTCTTATATTTTATATTTTTTTTATAGTAAATTAAATTATAAGATATGATGAAAATAATGGTATCTTTAGAAAGTCCATTTAATAGCGAGAAAAACAGTATATAATATGTATGGGTACAGTAAATGAGTAAGAGGAAAATTACAGCTAAACACAAACACAGCAAAATGTAAAAATAGCCCTGGTCCCAAACGGACAGAAAATGGAAAAGTGCTGTGGTCATTAAGGGGTTAAAAAGGGCTGATCCATCAAAAAATGCACAGTACCTAAAGATATAGTCCAACATCAGCATAATGCAAAAGGAATCTGCTCCTTGGGAAGAACCTATAGATTAAAGGGACACTGTACTGTAAAAATGTTCCCCCACTTAGGGATAGATTACAAGTGTATCGCTAATTAAAGCTCTTGCGAGAGCGTTAATTGCGCTAGAAGTAAGCTTTTTGCTCTCGTCGGTTGTGCTCGTATTATGAGCTGAAATTAAAGTTTTTTTGCTTGAGTGCTAACCCGACGAGCAAAAAAAGATGAAGTTAGAATATCGGGTGCCCGTTCACATAATCCCCCATAATAGTCGTGCATACCCGATCGCATATGTGCGCTAAACCGACATGAAAATATGAATATTTCACATTCCAATGTTCTGCACATAGCAGAATATGTTATAAAACATATTCTGGTTTGTACAGAACATTGGAATGACAAATATTTCCAGTAAATACATAGTTAAAATCTTTATTAAAAATGAATATTTCTTTTTCAGGTTTTTATCTACCTAACTGCAAAGGGCTCCAATACACTTTTATATATGTCTATATATGTATACAATTACTTACGCATTTATATTTGTATATATGTCTGTAAATACATATATACACATATAAAAACATATGTACACACACACACACTATATAAATATATATATATCCTATAATATAAAAGGCCAAGTGTGTTTGTCCGAAGCTGTCATGCTCAGTAGAGACTGCGCAATGATAAACACACCTGGCCTTCTACAGACTGACCTCCTGGCATTTGGACCGGGTGTGAGGGTGGCGTGGCGCGGGCAGGGCGGGGCCGTGAGAGAGCTCAAAAGAGGGGGAATAGAGAGCTCAAAAGAGGGGGAATAGAGAGCTCAAAAGAGGGGGAATAGAGAGCGAGAGAGAGGTGGAACCGTTCTACTGCAAAGAATGGCCCGTGTACACAGGCTTTATATATATCTGCAAAATGACTGAACTGTGGTAAAACCGCTATTTGTGGAGGGTCAGCCTGGTTTGACCTAGTTTGCATTATAACGGAGAAGCTGATTGAGAACTGCTGTTATTCCTGTCTGTTTGTAGCATTACATGCCTGCTAGTGAATATTCATTTATGAACTGTGGCTGATACAGCTATTTAATCATTCAGTGTCATTTGTTAAGTATTCCACCATACTTAGATCCCAAGATTGTTTCTGCCCGGTAACTTCCCTTGCATGTTCTTTTGTACCATGTGCAGTAAGGGTGTAGCATGTGTACTTCTGAATGATATGTATAACTAATTGCATGTTATTGTATATTTGTTCATGAAATGTGGCTGACTAAGCCATCATTTATCCAGTGCTATCTGTCAATTATTTATATTCCACCACACTTAGATCCCACGACTTTTATCTGCCCGGTAGCATCCCTTGCATATTATTAGGTACCGTGTGCAGTAAGGGTGTAGTGTATGTGGAGTATCTTTGAATGAGATGCATTTTTCATGCTAAGTTGGCACGGTGTGCACACCTTCAGGGTAGAGAATTTTGTCACGTGATGGTATACATATGTAATGTTTGGAGTATTAGCGACATATGGATTAGAGATGAAGCTCCATTATTAAGATAATAAATTTATAGGATTATTTAACCCCTTAATGACAACTGACGTACCAGGTACGTCATGCATTAACAAGCAGTTAATGACAATAGACGTACCTGGTACGTCAGTTGTCAAACAGAGTGCTGGAAGCGATCACAAATGCTTCCAGCAGCTCTGAGGGTATTGTAGTGATGCCTCGATATGGAGGCATCCTGAAATACCACTTTACAAGCCTCCGATGCAGAGAGAGCCACTCTGTGGCCCTCTCTGCACCGGTAGCGATAGTGCCAGTGTCCGCCGGGTGTGCACGTGAGCGTGCATGTGCACGGGGCGCGCGTGCACGTGCGCGCACGTGCACCCATTAGCCACACTGACACCAATGAATGAGGGCAGAAAGGGGGAAAAAAAGGGATTTTTTTTAAAAAAAAATATAAAAGGATCTGGGAGGGGGTGGGGGTGGGGGTATTGTGGGGGGCTGCTACACTACATAAATAGTTTTTTAAGTAAAAAATAAAATAAAAATACTTTTTGGGGTTTTTTTGGGGCCAAACTGGGTACTGGCAGACAGCTGCCAGTACCCAAGATGGCGGTAATTAGGTAGGGGAGAGGGTTAGAGAGCTGGAGGGGGGATCAGGGAGGTTGGGGCTAAGGCAGGGGTCCATCACAGCTAAAATACTTTATTATTTTTATTTAAAAAAAAAAAAACCTCTTTTATTTAGTACTGGCAGACTTTCTGCCAGTACTTAAGATGGCGGGAACAATTGTGGGGTGGGGGAGGGAAGAGAGCTGTTTGGGAGGGATCAGGGGGTGGGATGTGTCAGGTGGGAGGCTGATCTCTAAAATTAACCCTGCAAGCTCCCTACAAGCTACCTAATTTAACCCCTTCACTGCTGGGCATAATTAACGTGTGGTGCGCAGCAGCATTTAGCGGCCTTCTAATTACCAAAAAGCAACGCCAAAGCCATATAAGTCTGCTATTTCTGAACAAAGGGGATCCCAGAGAAGCTTTTACAACAATTTCTGCCATAATTGCACAAGCTGTTTGTAAATAATTTCAGTGAGAAACCTAAAATTGTGAAAAATGTTAAGTTTTTTTTTTTATTTGCTCGCATTTGGCGGTGAAATGGTGGCATAAAATATACCAAAATGGGCCTAGATCAATACTTGGGGTTGTCTACTACACTACACTAAAGCTAAAATTAACCCTACAAGCTCCCTAATTAACCCCTTCACTCCTGGGCATAAAACACGTGTGGTGCGCAGCGGTATTTAGCGGCCTTCTAATTACCAAAAAGCAACCCCAAAGCCATATAAGTCTGCTATTTCTGAAAAAAGGGGATCCCAGAGAAGCATTTACAACCATTTGTGCCTTAATTGCAGAAGCTGTTTGTAAATAATTTCAGTGGGAAACCTAAAGTTTGTGACAAATTTTGTGAAAAAGTGAACTTTTTTTTTTTTTATCGCATTTGGCGGTGAAATGGTGGCATGAAAGATACCAAAATGGGCCTAGATCAATACTTTGGGTTGTCTTCTAAAAAAAAATATATACATGTCAAGGGATATTCAGGTATTCCTGACAGATATCAGGGTTCCAATGTAACTAGCGCTAATTTTGAAAAAAAGTGGTTTGGAAATAGCGAAGTGCTACTTGTATTTATTGCCCTATAACTTGCAAAAAAAGCAAAGAACGTGTAAACATTGGGTATTTCTAAACTCAGGACAAAATTTAGAAACTATTTAGCATGGGTGTTTTTTGGTGATTGTAGATGTGTAACAGATTTTGGGGGTCAAAGTTAGAAAAAGTGTGTTTTTTTTCCATTTTTTCCTCATATTTTATTATTTTTTTTTTTAGTAAATTATAAGACATGATGAAAATAATGGTATCTTTAGAAAGTCCATTTAATGGCGAGAAAAATGGTATCTAATATGTGTGGGTACAGTAAATGAGTAAGAGGGAAAATTACAGCTAAACACAAACACTGCAGAAATGTAAAAATAGCCATTGTCATTAAGGGTAAGAAAATTGAAAAATGGTCCGGTCATTAAGGGGTTAAAAAAGAGTGCTTGACTCCCTATCTTTTATATGGCACATTGATTTGTTTGTTCCATTTCTTTTCTTAGAGTCTTTTGTTAAAGTATCTTATATAGGGTCTGCACCACTTAAATCACAAAAGGCTATATTACTAATAGCTTTTAATATTGAGCTATGCATTTATATTGACCGTTTGTCCTATACCTTTTGGTTTTTTTATATATATATATACATATATATATATATATTTATTTATTGTTTATTATCAGGTATTTGTAGAGCGCCAACAGATTCCGCAGCGCTGTAAACATAGTCGGTGTACAGGATAGCTTTTGTAGGGGTCAAGTGGGTAGAGGGCCCTGCCGAGAGTTTCACTGTTGTAGTTGGCTCTTATGAAGCGATCTGTAAACAGCTGGGCCCATAGGCTTACAATCTAAGGGGTTCAAGGGGAAATATATATATATATATACTGCAACTAACGATTATTTTCATAATCGATTAATCAGCCGATTATTTTTTCGATGAATCGACTAAAAAATAAAAATGTTTTGCCTATATTTAAAATAAAATCCAAACTATTTTGCCTGCAGCAGAGAAGAGGCCCTCAGATGGTGTTAATGTGCTTGAGATGCCAATTTCACCAAGGTGGGATATTTATCTTTGTTAACTCTCCACCAATGCAAGGGGCCTCTTAAAGGACCAGTCATCACAGTAGATTTGCATAATCAACAATTGCAAGATAACAAGACAATGCAATAGCACTTAGTCTGAACTTCAAATGAGTAGTAGATTTTTTTTTCTGACAATTTTAAAAGTTATGTCTTTTTCCACTCCCCCTGTACCATGTGACAGCCATCAGCCAATAACAAATGCATACACGTACCATGTGACAACCATCAGCCATTCACAAATGCACACACGCTTATTCGTGCACATGCTCAGTAGGAGCTGGTGACTCAAAAAGTTTAAATATAAAAAGACTGCACATTTTGTTAATGGAAGTAAATTGGAAAGTTGTTTAAAATGGCATTGTCTATCTGAATAATGAAAGTTTATTTTGATGGAGTGTCCCCTAAAGTAAGCTGGGACTTCATTCTTAAATACAAATATTGTGAATATCTATATGCAATGGTAAATAACCAGCTATATGGTTAAGGAAAAAAATATCTAGTCCGCTCTTAAAATAACAGATATACAGTTATAGAGGTTGAATTTGGTACATATTACAATTAATTAAAAATAATATATATATATATATTTATATATATACACACACACACATATATATATATAAAAAAAAGTCAAAAGCACTATGGACTATATATCAATAACAGGACAAAGCCTTACACATTTATCTATACAATAAATATAATCAGCAATAGAAAGCAATCATTGTGCAAACAGATAATAGTGCACATCATTCAAATAACTCCCATCAATCTAGGGCTAGGTGTAAATAACAAGCTCGGCACTATATCATGCAAAGCATAGTTCCAAATCACCAGATTAAATATAAACAGCTAAGGACATAACCATAAAACACAATACAATATGCAGGAACTCAGTGGAGTGAAGCAGCTGGTGCACAGACCAACTAATTGCAAAACAACTAATCGATTATGAGATTCGTTGACAACTATTTCCATAATCGATTATTATCGATTATATTGATTATTTGTTGCAGTATTGCAGCTCTAATATATATATATATATATATATATATATATATATATATATATACACACACACACACACACACACACATATATATATATACATACATACACATACATGTGTTCTCAGTTATCCATTTTACCAGTGTATTAAATTGTTTGCAAACAGCTTCTTTACATTTATTTTGTCACTTGAACTAGCTGCTCTTGCCTGTTGAAACCTCTACCTCTACTGTGAAGATAAATACTGCAATATCATCTGTAGAAAACCTATGTAAACACGATACAGCAGCATAAATTAACTTCACAGTGTGGGGGTATATCTGAAATAGCTGGTTTTGCTAATTAAGCCCCCATAATTAGCATTTCCATAAGTAACTATTAGACTTTGTGTATAAGGCACTAATCCAGGCTCAGCCAATTCATATAGTTATTCCTTGATAATTACAAGTGATGGTATTAACCCCTTAATAATCAAGACGTACCCTGTGGTGAGTGGTGGGACTGCGCTATTTTACTCTTCCTTCCTCCCTCCTGCTGGCCAACGGAAATAGCGCGGTCTCCCGACTGGCGGCAAGACTGCACTATTAAAAATTAACTCTCCATAGAAAGACCAGTGACGTGCCCTTAAGGGGTTAATGAGCAAAAACAGCTTTTTCACATACAACATTAAACCGGAAGGGACAATTTCACACGTCTCTCATGCTCTGCAGCTGGTACAAGTCATTGGTAATACGTTAAGCAGAAAAAAAGTTTACAGTACATCTTTATCAGAATGTTCCTGGTACTACTGATCCAGTTTTGTCTTTGGTAAGATTTGATCAGTTTGTTCTGACTTGTGTTAAACAGACAGTGGACTGTGATTTTTCTAACCTTTAATGTGTGTGATCTATTGTACCTGTAGAGTTTATTAAATTGTTTACAAGTAACCCTTTATATTTATTTTGTAATTTAAAAAAGCTGCTTTGCCTGCTGTATCCCCACCTGTATTAAACAATGTACAGTATTTGTCAATAAAGGAACAGGAAACCCCAACATTTTCTTTCATGATTTGGACATAACATACAATTTTAAAATAACTTTCCAATTAACTGCTATTATAAAATTTGCTTGATTCTCTTGTTGTCCTTTGCTGAAGGAACAACATTGCAGTACTGACAGCTAGATGAACGCATCTATTTAGCCAATGACAAGAGACAAATGGGTGCAGACACCAATCAGCAGCTAGCTCCCACTAGTGTAGTATTTGTGCATATTCCTTTTCAACAAGGGATACCAAGAGAACAAAGCACATTTGAAAATAGAAGTGAATTTAAAAGTGTCTTAAAATGACAAGCTCTATCTGAATCATGTACGTTTTTGTTTAATTCAAGTAAAAATTTGCCCTTTTAAAATTATTTGAGGGGCCTTACAGTACTGTGGATAATTTTGCCAGAGCGGAGATCTTTAGATCGTCAGTCCCAAAGTTTTGGTCTCACTGTGTATATAGTGAGGGATAAAATAATTAATATTTTTTATAACTATATAGCGATAAGATAATGAGGTCTGAGCTCCATGCAAGCTCAGTGCATTTGATTGGGTTCCAGTTTCAATTGGCAGAGAATGCTATTTCATATATAAAAAATAACGCAACAATTAAAATTATGGGGAGGCGAAAAGTGAGTTTAAAATCCTCCACTAAATATAAAATGTAGAGAAAATAACTCATTGTGTAACCCATTTACAAATCTAGACAAGTCAGAAGACTTGTGGGAAAAGCAAGTCTTCTGACTTGTCTAGATTTGTAAATGGGTTACACAATGAGTTATTTAAAAAAAAAAAAAAATAACGCGAAGGAATAAATTTGCTTACATTTTAAACTCTGCAGCTCATATAACAAGCAATTAGAAACAAATTAAGGTGAAACAAATTTTGCAGTACACTGTCCCTTTAATCCTCCCAATCTAGAGCAGCTACAATATATATCCTAGTATATTGTGCAACCATATATATAACAGAGGAAAAGTATCCTAATAATCTTAGCTTTTGTCAGGGTATTGGTTCCTGCTATAGGAATAATGTGCAATGTTATTTGTACCCCAACAATGTAGACTAAACGTATCTTAGCACTCATAATCATAAAACAGCACTCAATAAAATCTTGAGTGTGCCCCTAAAGTATAATTAGGATTGAAAGTCTTAAATGATAAATTAAAATGCAATTTATTAATAACAGTCAACCAACAATAAAAAATTATAGGAACATGCAATAAGCAATGATAAAACAATCACAGTGATAAATTAGTAATTAGCAAACCTATGCAACATCCAAATAATGCATCAAGTGTAATTATACCAATCGTGCTATATAAATTGTAACAAACTTGTTTGCTTAAAAAAAAAAGAAAAGGAAAAATACAATATCTATAAATTGTACATTACTTGCACTAATCAAAATAAATTAGAGAGAAAGCAGTTGCAATTTTTTTTTAAATAAAAAATACCAAACAAAATAATAAACACATAATTGTTTGCTTTTGTGTGGGATAATTTTTCTAGTTAAAATTAATATGGTATAAAACAATTAAAATAGTGTGTAATAGTGTGGATAATTATACAATTTAGTTATACCAAATAATTTAATTATTCTAATAAGAAAAAAAATCTGTCCTTAGAAACAGTTTTCCAATCAGAGAAAAAAATATTATAGTCACTTCTCTTAAAAAAACAGAAAATAAGTAAACAAACTGATATTATATTACAATGATAGGCGTGTAGTAAGGGTGGCTTTGTAGAGTTATAAGTTAAGTATCAATGATAGGAATTTATTTATAGATATACTTAGTCTGTGTGATGATGCTGAATTTTCCTCCCCTGGTCATACCAACTGGATTGTGTGTTTCCTCTTTTATGGAGAAATGTATAAAGAAATGTTAGCCCCACCTTCAACATATGGGTTTTAGTAATTGTAACCAACCTCCTCGTTATAATGTTATAAATAATTTTAAAAAAACCCACATAATAATTTTCTCATTACCAATAAATATTTAGCAACACAAGATGGGGCTATTTTCAGCTACAAAAATAGATACTAAAATGATAACAAATTATCTTTTGTTTTTTAATTGGTGTCCTGGTAACTTCTTAAATTTCCCATAACTAAAGTCTTATCATTTTGGCAAGAAAATGAAAATCTATATTCATGAACCACAACAAACATGGACTCTCTAGCTCATTATCCCTTAAGAAAAACAACTGGGCTAATGTTTCATGGTGATAAGATTCTGTTTATAGCAAAAAGAAGAAAAAAAAATGAGCAAGTTCTAGGTTTTAACCAATAATAAAAATACACAGATATAAGTGAAAGTGGATTCATGTATGTATTCGGTTGCAAAACACTTGCATTAGTGCCATAGTTTAAAGGGACATGAAACCTAAATTTGTTCTTTCTTGATTTAGAAAGAGCATTTTAAACAACTTTACAAAGTACTTCTATTATCAAATTGGCTTCTTTATCTTGATATTCTTTGTTGAAAAGCATATTTAAATAGGCTTATTTGCTGCTGATTGGTAGCTGCACATAGATGCTTCGTGTTATTGGCTCACTGATGTGCATTGCTAATTCTTCAACAAAGGATACCTAAAGAACAAAGCAAGTTGGATAATAGAAGGAAATTGGAATGTTGTTTAAAATTCTATTCTCTATCTGCATCACGGAAGAAAAAAATTGAGTTTCATGCCCCTTTAAAGAGATAGTCAACACTAAAATTTTTATTATTTAAAAAGATAGACAACGCCTTTACTACCAGTCCCCAGCTTTGCACAACCAACATTGTTATATTAATATACTTTATAACCTTTAAATCTCTATATTTCTGCCTGTTTCTAAGCCACTAAAGGCAGTCTCTTATCACATGCGTTTTTATTAGCTTTTCACAACAGGGGACTGCTAGTTCATGTGAGCCATATAGATAACATTGTGCTCACGCCCGTGGAGTTGTGCATGACACTGCACTAATTGGCTAAAATGCAAGTCAATAGATAATAAATAAAAAGTCATGTGATCAAGGGGCTATAAGAAGAAGCTTAGATACAAGGTAATCACAGAGGTAAAAAGTATATTAATATAACTGTGTAGTTATGCAAAACTGGGAAATGTGTATTAAAGGGATTATCTATCTTTTAAAACAATAAAAATTCAAGGTGTAGACTGTTCCCAATCAAACATTAAAATGTATGGACAGTCTAAAATTAAATTAACTCCAGAATCCGAGATACTTCTCTCATGGCTAGGGAGCTTCTCGTTTCCCCCTGGTAGTTGATGTAGGCCACTGAGGTAATGTTGTTCGACTGGAATCTGATGAACTTGGACGAACCCAGGAGAGGCAAAGCCTCCAAAGCATTGAAGATCGCCCAAAGTTCACGGATGTTGATCAGGAGAAGAGACTCCTTCTGATTCCACCTGCCCTGTGCCTTCCTGGCACCCCAAACCGCTCCCTAACCTGAGAGACTCGCGTCCGTAGTCACAATCTCCCAAGAATGTCTGAGGAAGGATGTCCCCTGGGACAGCTGGCCTGGATGGAGCCACCAAGAGAGAAACTCCCTCGGCCCGTTGTCCAGAGGGATCAGTTAAGACAGGTCCAAATGATCGCCATTCTACTGCCTCAGAATGCACAGCTGGAGAGGTTGAAGATGGAATCTGGCGAATGGAATGACATCTATAGTGGATACCATGAGCCCAATCATCTCCATGCACCGGGCCACTGATGGTCCTGAGGAGGATTGAAGGGCAAGACAGCTGGAGACAATCTTGCAACGTCTCTTGTCTGTTCGGAATATCTTCATGGCAATGGAGTCTATTATCGTGCCCAGGAACTCCACCCTGGTACTGGAAACCAGAGAACTCTTTCCTGAGTTTACCATCCACCCATGAGATTGCAGACGAAGGAGAAGAGCACTCGAGTGATCCTCTGCCAGCTGGCAGGACGGAGCCTGAACCAGAATGTCGTCCATATAAGGAGCCACTGCTATCCCTCAGGATCTCGCCCCCGTGAGCAGAGCTCCCAGAACCTTCGTGAAGATTCTTGGAGCAGTAGCCAGCACGAAGGGAAGAACTGATCCAGAAAGGCGAACCTTAAGAAACTGAAGTGATCCTTGTGTATTGGTACATGAAGGTAAGCGTCCTTCAAGTCTATCATAGTCATAAACTGACCCTCTTGAACTAGGGGCAATATAGACCTTATTCTCTCCATTTTGAATGATGGAACTGACAGAAACTTGTTTAAGCACTTTAGGTCTAGAATCGGGCGAAACATGCCCTCTTTCTTTGGTACCACAAAAAGGTTTGAATAGTACCCTAGATCCCTTTTTGCTAAAGATACCAGTACAATTACTCCTAGAGAGGAGAGATCCCTCACGCACTCTAGAAAGGCAATCCGTTTCTTTGGATTTGATGAGAGATTTGACAAGAGGAATCTGCCCCTGGGAGGATGAGTTTTGAAACCTAACCTGTAACACTGGGTAACTTCCAGAGCCCAAGATCCTGTACGTCTCTCAACCAAACCTCTACGAAAAGAGATAGTCTGCCCCTACGAGATCTAGAGACGGATTGGGGGCTGCTGTGACGATAGGCAAAGAATGACTGGGGGATGAGGGGAGTGGGGGAGGTATTAAAGCCTTTGGCTGAGGTGTCTTTGCCTCCTCCTGGTGGCCAGGTTCTGTATTTCCCACAAGTAATGAATGAAGCCATGGACTCTCCTTGTATTAGATGGAAAAAGAAAGAAAGACAGTGGTCAGGAGATATCCACAGGCAACAATACAAAAAAATATTAAAGGTGGTTATGGAGACAATGATTGATAGAGAGAAGAATACTAACAACAAAGAACAGTACAGAATATTCAGCCTGGCTGGAGGCTCCTTAGAAAAGCATTTTGATTTCTTTATCTTTTCTACAATTTACACTGACAAAAATCGTTCTGTGTCTGCTATCTGAATGTTATGTGTTAATTAAGCTAAACTGTCCTGGCAGCTTGAGAACACAACCCTGTGATCAGAGATTCTTATCTATAAACTGTAATGAAGAGAGGCTGCTAACACTGGAATTCAATGCATTATATTTTAGTAAAATGTAAATGAAACTATCCATCACAATAATGGTTTTATGTCTGTATTCTAACCAAGGGCACACATCCAGAAATCTACATAGATCTCCCTCTCAGCTGTATTAATCTATAAATAGCTGGGGATACATGGTACTATATATCACCTAAACTTAGACTATTTCATTTACTTTTATTTATGATGGTACCAGACTTAAGCGCTTACAGCAACAATAACATAAGACCAAAATGAATAGTTTAATCCCAGCCTTCGACACACACCATTTACAAAATGGGATTTCTATTGTACATTTAAAGTTAAAGGGACACTAAACAGTAAATACATGTCATGCGTCTCCCTCTAATCATGGGTTCTGCCATCATTTTTTAACTTAAGTTACACTGCAGGTATCTGAAGGAGAGTTACTGCACATGTGCAAACAGCACTGGAATGTAATGAAAGACACATTTTAACATGGTGTCACTTTTGACTTGAGGTAGGCAGATAATAACTAATAGCTAAGCAAGGCAAGTCTTGTTCCTGGTAGAGCGCGTCTCTCTTTTTATGCATTTGTATTATGACCCTGGGGAGCTCTCCCTAGGGTTAATGGGGAAACCAGACGTGGACTCCCTGCCCAATGTGCTTAGAGGAGTTTGGCTGCACCTCACTGAAGAGGCCCACAGAAGCCCGAAAAGATCTTCTGGGGTTGTCATGTTCCTTGCTCAAAGGAGGAATTTCGGGGCTGGACTAATCTTACTCGTCGGGATCCAACTGATATACTTCTGCAAATTTTACTCTGTGAAAAGCACTACTGGGCTAAAAGAGGCTGCTCCTAGGTGGTAACTCACCATAGAACAAGCCATTGAGCTGTTGTTAATTCCTGGTAGAGTGCTTCTCTCTTTGTATGCAAGTCTGGGAAAAGGTACAGTATGAAGCTTAAGACAAATGGTGAATATGTAGAGGGAGATAGATTAAGGGTTCCTTAAAAAAAAGCATGATCAGAACAATCAAATAAGTTAAAGAGAGAGTAAACATCTTAAGATTGTTTTATAAAATGTTTAATTATGTGTAATGAAACAACTTTGTAATAAATTTACATTATTTATTCTGCCCCCGTGTAATGTAATTTAGCTCTGAAAATTTAACAATTTCTAATTCTCAGAACTTGAAATGCACCCTACTGACCTTTCAAGGATAACCCTGCTACATGCATGTCCCTAATTTGATTTATCAGATAACAACTACAATACGACTTACTTTACACTAACTTTATGAAAGTCGTGTTAGCCTTGTTCTCTTTGGACTAAAGCCCAGATTAGCTCCTTCAAATAAGGCTTTAATGGTGGGTGTAGTGAAAATTAATTGCATTAAAAAATTATATGAATTTGTTTTTAACATGTTAAGAGTTGGCTGATATGTTGATCTATAGTAACACAACAGAAACGTATTGTAATAACAAGGTGTTTACTGTCCATTTAAGGCCAAAACACAATGAGAATTATATTCAGATAGTGTTGTGACCCTGGGGAACATGACATTGTGTAAAAAGACAAAGTCTAGGGGAATGCTCAAAGACATTAAGGATATCAAAGACCAGGTCGGGGGGGTGGAGCCTATAGCTGAAGCGGCAGGACACATCTAAGTAGAGCTCCTAACATTAATCAGATTTAAAAGACTTTATTTCCAGATATTCCTCAAAAAAGTAAATTTATGCTTACCTGATAAATTAATTTCTTCTATGATACGACGAGTCCACAGATTCATCCTTTACTTGTGGGATATTACCCTTCTGCTAACAGGAAGTGGCAAAGAGCACCACAGCAGAGCTGTCTATATAGCTCCTCCCTTAGCTCCACCCCCCAGTCATTCGACCGAAGGTACAGGAAGAAAAAAGGAGAAACTAAAAGGTGCAGAGGTGACTGAAGTATTAAATCAAAAAAATATAATCTGTCTAAAATTGACAGGGCGGGCCGTGCACTCGTCGTATCATAGAAGAAATTAATTTATCGGGTAAGCATAAATTTACTTTTCTTCTATAAGATACGACGAGTCCACGGATTCATCCTTTACTTGTGCGATACAATAACAAAGCTACAGGACACAAATGAATGGGAGGGACAAGACAGATGGCTAAACAAAAGGAACCACTGCTTGAAGAACTTTTGTCCCAAAAATAGCCTCCGAAGAAGCAAAAGTATCAAATTTGGAAAATTTGGAAAAAGTATGAAGTGAAGACCAAGTCGCATCCTTACAAATCTGTTCAACAGAAGCATCATTTTTAAAAGCCCATGTGGAAGCCACCGCTCTAGTAGAGTGAGCTGTAATTCTTTCAGGAGGCTGCTGTCCAGCAGTCTCATATGCCAAACGGATGATGCTTTTCAGCCAAAAAGAAAGAGAGGTAGCCGTAGCTTTTTGACCTCTACGTTTTCCAGAGTAGACAATAAACAGAGAAGATGTTTGACGGAAATCTTTGGTCGCTTGCAAGTAAAACTTCAAGGCACGAACCACGTCCAAATTGTGCAAAAGACGCTCCTTCTTAGAGGAAGGATTAGGACACAGGGAAGGAACAACAATTTCCTGATTAATATTCTTATTAGTAACAACCTTAGGAAGGAATCCAGGTTTGGTATGCAAAACCACCTTATCAGCATGAAAAACAAGATAAGACTGAACGTCTGGAACATCTGCCAGAAGCTTGTGCAGTAAAATTGACAAAGCAGATATCTGTCCCTTTAAGGAACTAGCTGATAACCCCTTCTCCAATCCTTCTTGGAGAAAGGACAAAATCCTAGGAATCCTGATCTTACTCCATGAGTAGCCTTTGGATTTGCACCAATAAAGATATTTACGCCATATCTTATGATAAATTTTCCTAGTGACAGGCTTTCGAGCCTGAATCTATGACTGACTCCGAGAATCCCTGCTTGGATAAAATCAAGCGTTCAATCTCCAGGCAATCAGCCACAGAGAAACTAGATTTGGATGTTGGAACGGACCCTGAATGAGAAGGTCCTGTCTCAGTGGCAGAGTCCACGGTGGCAGAGATGACATGTCTACAAGATCTGCATACCAAGTCCTGCGTGGCCACGCAGGTGCTATCAAAATCACCGAAGCTCTCTCCTGTTTGATTTTGGCGATCAGACGAGGAAGGAGAGGAAATGGTGGAAAGACATAAGCAAGGTTGAACGACCAAGGTACTGCTAGAGCATCTATCAGTACTGCTTGAGGATCCCTCGATCTGGACCAGTAACAAGGAAGTTTGGCATTGTGACGAGATGCCATCAGATCCAATTCTAGTGTGCCCCATTGATGAATCAATTGTGCAAACACCTACGGATGAAGTTCCCACTCCCCCGGATGAAAAGTCTGACGACTTAGAAAATCCGCTTCCCAGTTCTCCACTCCTGGGATATAGATTGCTGATAGATGGCAAGAGTGAGCCTCTGCCCATCAAATTATTTTGGAAACCTTTATCATCGCTAGAGAACTCTTTGTTCCCCCCTGATGATTGATATATGCTACAGTCGTGATATTGTCCGACTGGAATCTTATGAATCTGGCCAAAGCCAGCTGAGGCCACGCATGAAGCGCATTGAATAACGCTCTCAGTTCTAGAATATTTATCGGGAGGAGAGCCTCCTCCTGAGTCCACATACCCTGTGCTTTCAGGGAATTCCAGACTGCACCCCAACCCAATAGGCTGGCGTCCATCGTCACTATGACCCATGCTGGCCTGCGGAAACACATTCCCTGGGACAGATGATCCTGTGACAACAACCAAAGAAGAGAGTCTCTGGTCTCTTGATCCAGATTTATCTGAGGAGATAAATTTGCATAATCCCCATTCCACTGATTGAGCATGCATAGTTGCAGTGGTCTGAGATGCAAGCGAGCAAACGGAACTATGTCCATTGCCGCTACCATTAGTCCGATTACCTCCATACACTGAGCCACAGATGGCCGAGGAATGGAATGAAGAGTTCGGCAGGTGGTTAAAATCTTTGATTTCCTGACCTCCATCAGAAAAATTTTCATGTCTACCGAATCTATCAGAGTTCCCAGGAATGGAACTCTTGTGAGGGGATAAGTGAACTCTTTTTTACATTCACCTTCCACCCGTGAGATCTTAGAAAAGCCAACACGATGTCCGTGTGAGATTTGGCTAGTTGGTAAGTTGACGCCTGAATTAAGATATCGTCTAGATAAGGCACCACTGCTATGCTCCGCGGCCTTAGAACCGCCAGAACGGACCCTAGCACCTTTGTGAAAATTCTGGGAGCTATGGCCAACCCGAAGGGAAGAGCCACAAACTGGTAATGCTTTTCCAGAAAAGCGAACCTGAGGAACTGGTGATGATCTTTGTGGATAGGGATGTGCAGATACGCATCTTTTAAATCCACGGTGGTCATATATTGACCCTCCTGGATCATTGGTAAAATAGTCCGAATGGACTCCATCTTGAAGGATGGGACTCTGAGGAATTTGTTTAAGAACTTGAGATCTAAAATTGGTATGAATGTTCCCTCTTTTTTGGGAACCACAAACAGATTGGAGTAAAACCCCTGCCCCTGTTCTGTTTTTGGAACTGGGCAGATTACTCCCATGGTATGTAGGTCTTCTACACAGCGTAAGAACGCCTCTCTTTTTGTCTGGTTTACAGACAATCAAGAAAGATGGAATCTCCCTCTTGGAGGAGAATCCTTGAAATCTAGAAGATACCCCTGAGTCAAGATTTCTAAAGCCCAGGAGTCCTGAACATCTCTTGCCCAAGCCTGAGCAAAGAGAGAAAGTCTGCCCCCTACTAGATCCGGTCCTGGATCGGGGGCTGCCCCTTCATGCTGTCTTGGTGGCAGCAGCGGGCTTCTTCTTTGTTCCAGGTTTGGTTAGGTCTCGAGACTGACTTGGATTGAGCAAAATTCCCCTCCTGCTTTGCAGCAGGGGAAGAGGTAGAGGGACCACCTTTGAAGTTTCGAAAAGAACAAAAATTATTTTGTTTGGTCCTCATCTTATTTGTCTTATCCTGAGGAAGAGCATGGTCTTTATCTCCAGTGATGTCTGAAATGATCTCTTTCAGTTCAGGCCCAAATAGGGTCTTACCCTTGAAAGGGATGGCTAAAAGCTTAGATTTTGATGATACGTCAGCAGACCAGGACTTAAGACATAACGCTCTACGCGCTAAAATGGCAAAGCCTGAATTCTTTGATGCTAATTTAGCCAGTTGAAAAGCAGCATCTGTAATGAAATAATTAGCTAGCTTAAGAGCCCTAATTCTATCCAGAATAGCATCTAATGGGGTCTCAACCTGAAGAGCCTCCTCTAGAGCCTCGAACCAAAACACAGCTGCAGTAGTTACAGGAACAATGCACGCTATAGGTTGCAGAAGAAAACCCTGATGAATAAATATTTTCTTTAGAAGACCCTCTAATTTTTTATCCATAGGATCTTTGAAAGCACAACTGTCCTCAATAGTTATAGTTGTACGCTTAGCCAGGGCAGAAATAGCTCCCTCAACCTTAGGGACCGTCTGCCACGAATCCCGAATGGTGTCTGATATGGGAAACATTTTCTTAAAAGTAGGAGGGGGAGAAAAGGGAATACCTGGTCTATCCCACTCCTTTGTAACAATGTCCGAAATCCTCTTAGGGACCGGAAAAACATTAGTGTAAGTAGGAACCTCTAGATATCTATCCATTTTACACAATTTCTCTGGTGGAACTACAATAAGGTCACAATCATCCAGAGTCGCTAAAACCTCCCTGAGCAACAGGCAGAGGTGCTCTAGCTTAAATTTAAAGCCGTCATATCTGAATCTGTCTGAGGGAACATCTTTCCTGAATCAGAAATCTCTCCCTCAGACAGAAAATCCCTCATACCAAACTCAGAACATTGTGAGGGTACATCGGAGATGGCTAATAAACCGTCAGAGGGCTCAGCATTTACTCTCACACTGGACCTTCCCTTGCAACCCAGGCAGCTTAGAAAATACCTCTGTGAGGGTAGTATTCATAACTGAGGCCATATCTTGCAGGTTGAAAGAATTAGACGCACTAGAAGTACTTGGCGTCGCTTGTGCGGGCGTTAATGGTTGTGAGAATTAGATTGCATAACCTGATTCCCTTCTGACTGAGAATCATCCTGCGACATACTTTTATCAGCTAAAATATGGTTTTTGCAATTAATTGCCCTTTCAGTGCATGAGGGACACATTTTAAGTGGGGGTTCCACAATGGCTTCCAAACACATTGAACATTGGCTTTCCTCAATGTCAGACATGTTAAACAGGCTAGTAATGACACAAACAGGCTTGAAAACACTTTATTTAGTGAAAAAATAATCTTAAAAAACGGTACTGCGCCTTTAAGAGAAAAAAAAGCATATACGTTCTGCTAAACAGCTTAAAAATAATCAAAGTGTTTCAATTTTTTGCATGAATATTCCAAATATGCAGCTAAGATTGCCCCACAAGGAAAGGAACAGTTAATCCTTTACAGTGAAAAAACGGATAATTAATAAGGCCTAAATCCAGAAAAAACATCCCTGCACCTCGCCACAGCCCTGCTGTGGCGCCTACCTGCCCTCAGGGATTGGAAAAACGGGGTTAAAGCTTCGATTTGGCCCAACACTTCCACAAGGGCCCACCGGAGTTGGAGCTTGCCGCTTGCTCTGCAAATACAAGTGCGCAACTGAAGCACGAAAATAGGCTCCGCCCATCTCACTCGATGTTTTGCATTCCAAATGAACCGCACCAGAGCGGTCTGAAACTAGCCGCGTGGGTTCTTTAACCCAAAAAAAGAAGCCAAGTGTACCCTCAATAAAGCCTCAAAAACGTTACTACCAAAAACGTTATCAGCACTCCCAGTTCAATAAACGTTTGCCCACAAACATTCAAACTCAGTGTCAACCATTTTTTTGAGCCCCTATATGCAAGCTTAGTAATACCCCTCTTCTCTTAAGATTACTGCTTACCCTTGCCCTCATGGGGATACTGTCAGCCATCCTGAAATATCACAGTCTGTACAGAAAAAATGACTGAACATACCTCACTGCTATATAGCATAAAAACGTTCCTCACACTGAAGTTTCTTGTACTCCTCAGCCATTCTGTGGGAACTGTACTGGATCTTAGTGACAAATGCTAAGATCATCAGCCTCCAGGCAGAAGTCTTCATCCATCTGCTGCCTTAAAGTAAATAGTACACACCGGTACCATTTAAAATAAAAATTTCTTGCTTGTAGAAAATAAAAACTAACATTTTATCACCTCTTTCACTTTACCCTTCCTAGTACTTAAGAGTAGGCAAAGAGAATGACTGGGGGTAGAGCTAAGGGAGGAGCTATATAGACAGCTCTGCTGTGGTGCTCTTTGCCACTTCCTGTTAGCAGGAGGATAATATCCACAAGTAAAGGATGAATCCGTGGACTTGTCGTATCTTATAGAAGAAATAAAGTATATTTGTGCTTTGCAATAGCCTGAAGAGAGTTGAAGTACAGATCCACATCAAGATTGCCAACCGTCTATGCCCTTTAGCTGAGTCACAAAGTGATCACCATTACCTACAAGGCCGACTATTTGCGTAGCCAGGGCTGCTGCATTATACCCCCCACAGGAAACTGGGTTACAAGGCAGATATCTAAAGCTGCTTCAAAAATCTCTAAATTGGGTGATACTATTAAAACTGTAGGCAAGAAACGTATGCGAGAGGCTTAAACCACATATTTAATACATTTACACTTGAATAGAACTGATGGAGTCCAGCACTAACTTGATACTTGGAGCCGTGACCCGCCTGCTAAATGAGTACTACCCGAGACTGTCTCAGGTGTGGTCCACTGAATGGCATAATTTGCGTGCACTTGCACGGCAAAGTGGTAACCATCATACTATTGCCGGAGAAAAAGCCGGAAAGAATACGGAGGAGATATCATTAAAGAATGTGTTACAGAACTAGCGGTGTCCATGCCACATAACCAGGCACCAGTTAAGAATAGTGACGATTTGTCCATATTTGTACTGTTACTGATTTGTTGAATAAACGTCTCTTCTTTTATCACACTGCTGTGCTGCTGGACTCTTTCTACTAAGGATAGTGACATCTATATATCCCAGCAAACTACACAATTTAAGTATGCCACAGCAGAAGGAGGGGGGGGTGGCGCTTTGGGGCTCCAGCGCTCACCAACTACCCCTGACAGTGAAAAGTAATATACAGAATTCCCTGCTGCGCAATCTATAGTGAGGAGCAGAGAAGCTATGACTCATTGTGTGGAGAGTGCTACTGTAGGCAATGTCGTTTTGCGGGGGACACTGGCTGCAGAAACTGAAGAAAGAGGTGGGCTACCCTTGAATCGGTCCTTCTCCTACCATAGCTCCTCTGGAGTAAACCTCTCCCATGGTGCACTGTTAAAGAATCCTAAATGGTGTGATAGCTACTCTACGCAGAGAGGCTAGCTTACCGGCTCACTGTGCTGTTAGATTGGGCGTAGGTTGAAATCGACCGAGACCATTGATTGGTGAGCGGTCATCTGCCTATTATAACCTTTATTCTCCTTTTGGGTTATATTCGCTATGAGACATTCCATACTTTCCTCTTTGGCGGCTCCCTTATCTAGGATACTTTTGAAATGACGGCCGACAAGCCTGAAGTTGGCGGACTATATTAGCCATAATACAAACTTGGACATTTCTATGTTTATTGTTCCCGTTAAAGGTTTATGGAATTGGGGCAACAACCCATATACTTTAAATTCTAGAGCCTTTTATTTATGACTTAGGTAATTTTCTTTCTCCCTATGTGTCATTCTGTAGTTTTTGATTTTGTGTTATTTTTATTATCATTACCCACTAACACCTTGCAGTGGATCTGTTATATTTTATATGCAGTATGTGTGTTTACTCTTGACATAGGCACTACAATTATCTTAAAGGGACATGAAACCCAAAAAATGTCTTTCATTATTCAGATAGAGAATACAATTTGAAACAACTTTCTAATTTACTTCTATTATCTAATCTGTTTCATTCTCTTGGTATCATTTGTTGAAGGAGCAGCAATGCACTACTGGTTTCTAACTGAACAAATGTGTGAGCCAATGACAATCTGTATATATAAGCAGCAACCAATCAGCAGAATCTAGGTTCTTTGCTGCTCCTGAGCTTTCATAGATAAACCTTTCAGCAAAGGATAACACGAGAAGGAAGCAAATTAAATAATAGAAATACATTGGAAAGTTGTTTAAAATTGTATTATCTATCTGAATCATGAACATGAAAGAAAAGTTTTGGGTTTCATGTCCCTTTAAGTTAATAGTCACAATTTAGGCACTCTAATCTCTAACGCTACGACACCCATCAACAAAACTAAAAATCTGAGGTATTATCCATACGATTCTGTCCTTATCGGCTGTCCTCATTGATATTTATGTCCTACTAATTGTATTGCTTTTTGAGCTAATTACACTACAGGAAATGCGTTTTTTAGTTGGCAATATTATACAACAGGCACGTGAGCCACAAGTTTTGTCCTGAGTAAAACCCACTACTAGCTCCATATGCTATTAACCCTATGCAACTTCCATCCTTTGTAAATCTAGCGCGGCAGAATGCAGTCACATGTTAGGGTTACTTTAACTTTAATTTGCAGCAGACTACCTACCAATTCCAAACATTCTACATATACCCTCACTTATTTAAAAGAAAATACCCTAAATTCTGACATATATTTAACCACTAGTGCTCCCACAAAGCGCTCATTTAAAATAGTCATCTGAGCAGGTCACCATAGTTATTCCTATTGAAGGGTTATCATACTCTGATAAAGTCCATACTGAGTCCCTACCTAAAGCTTTAAACCATAAAGGGCAGCTTACTCCCAACAGAGTCTTTACTTTAACCTATAGCTAAGGAGAGAGCCACCAGTGATCCAACCAAACAACTAAAATATTCTTAGGTCATTACTTTAAGCCAGTGATATTCAACCTTTTTTTTGTCGTGGCACACTTTTTTACATTAAAAAATCCTGCGGCACACCACCATCCCAAATTTTTTACAAAATCACACATTGTAGCCTAATACAGCATATATATATATATATATATATATATATATATATATATATATATACAGTATATATACACACGCCTTCTACAAACTATACATGACATATTGACATTCATTCACAAACAATCATAATGATTGTCTGTGAATGAATGTCAATATGTCATGGTTGTAAATGATGCCTGATGAGCCTTTCACATACCTTCCAATATTTAAAAATTTGAAAGAGGGACACCCCCGCACTGGGAAAAGACCCCTCCCGCACACCGGGAAAAGTGTTATCTGTGGAGCACAAGATTATATGTGGAGCACCTCCCTCTTCCTCTCCAGTGAGTCTCCAGTCCTCCAGTCATGTTCCTTGTGCTGAGAAGGAATGTGAGTGACGTGACCTGGCTGGAACTGTTCTGGAGGAGGAGCAAAGCTGCGCCAGCATGTATGGGGGATTGAAGTGTCCTGTAGTGCTGATTGTAGAGCCGGCACTAGGCACGTGTTGTGGTGGGTGGGGGTTCCGGTGGGTGGGGGTTCCTTCCAAGTGTGAACACAGGTCGGGGAAGCGAGCTGCCGCTGCACAGTTACCCTCAGTCATCATCTCACTCAAAATAAAAAAATTGCCCAGAATAAAAAAACAAGCAAAATTTAAAAAATATGTCACACTGTTGTCAGTCTGCCGCGGCACACTGGTTGAAAAACACTTCTTTAAGCCACCCCATCTGAACTTTAGAATCGCTCTGGCCTTACAGAATAAAGGTTTAATTATAGTTTTTTTTCATTGCTACTGGAATTATAACCCAAGGTCTCATAGTACTTCTGTGTTTTATTTAATTTTAAACATCTGAAAATTGATGGGTCATAAACGTATGGTAAACCACTAGAACAATGTTACAGTTCTCTCATAGTTAACATGTTAATGTAATATAATTATATGACTTTCTCGTTTAAGATTGATTATACCTACAAAGAGGTTTAACATGACAGATAGCTCAGCATGCTAAGGCACTGTGGCTGAGCTCTGTAACAACCCAAGGGTTGCAGGTTCGATCCCCGGCATGGTCCACTCAGCCTTTCATCCTTCTGAGGTCGATAAAATGAGCAGCGCCTTGAGAACCATACTGGTGATTAGCCACACTTTACAAGTACCCAATACATGAGGCCCAAAAGTGTTCTCCTTTACTTCAGGATAACCTCCACCACTAGTTTTATTCCATATTTGTAAAAGGTCCAAGAGTAGCCTCTTGTGTATAATGGAAGGTTTATATTTTGAATTGCAGGCTAATTTATTATGTTATACTAGAATTATCTCCTATTGTCTATTTCTCTGTTTTTTTCTGTACACATTTGACACTGAAACATACCTGACTATTTTTGCTTCTGTAATTGTTTACTTGTATGCCTTACCTCAAACCTCAATAAAAAAAAAAAAGTAAGAATATCAAAGACCAGGGGGCAGCTGGAAACAGAAGTTATGAAGAAGTTATGAAGCTGCTCCATAACTTGCCCGTCTGCTCTGAGGCGGCGGACAGAAATCAACCCTATTTGACCTAATTAGCCCTTTTAGGATATGCACAGATCTGAACATGTTTTATGGCACTTTAAGCATCAATGGGCTTGGCTTGCAGTTAGTGAGACATTTTTGAGTAAAACCAGTAAAAAATATTTGGTTTTCACAAGGATCTTATGTCCCGCTGTCTCATAGGCCAAGCAAATCAAGCTCCTCAACCAAAAGGACAAAGAAGTAGAAGAGGCCACAAAAAGAGATGTAGATTGTCTGAAATCCTTTGTAGCCTGTAGATAGAACTTTAAGGCCCGAACCACATCCAGATTATCAAGTAACCTCTCCTTAGAAGAAGAAGGGTTAGGACACAAAGAAGGAACAATTATTTCCTGATTGATGTTACGGTTAGACACCACTTTGGGAAGAAACCCCAAATCGGTGCGAAGTACAGCCTTATCCACATGAAAGACCAGATAAGGAGGCTGCAATTGCAAGGCAGCCAGCTCAGATACTCTGCGCGCCAATGTAATGGCCAACAGGAAAAGAACCTTCCAGGACAGAATCTTAATGCCAATAGAGTGCATAGGTTCAAACGGAACCCTCTGCAATACCTTAAGGACCAAGTTTAAGCTCCATGCAGGAGCAAACTGCCTAAAGACAGACCTGATTCTAGACAGGGACTGAACAAAAGATTGAATGTCAGAAAACTCAGCGAGTCTCCTGTGCAACAAAACTGATAATGCCAAAATCTGTCCCTTTAAGGAACTGGCAGCAAGACCCTTCTCCAAACCTTCTTGGAGAAAAGACAGAATCCTGGATACCTTCACCTTATGCCAAGGATATCCGTGCTTCTCACACCAAGACAAGTAAGTCCTCCACTCCTTATGGTAGATGCGACGAGTGACTGGCTTTCTTGCCTGAACTAGAGTGTCAATCACATCCTTAGAAAAACATCTCTTGGCTAAGACTAAGCGTTCAATCTCCACGCAGTCAGCATCAGAGAAACAAGATTTTGATGTTGAAAGGGACCCTGTTTCAGCAGACCCCTGCGACAGGGTAACCTCCATGGCGGAGAGGATGACATCCCCACTAGATCCGCAAACCATGTCCTCCACGGCCACGAAGGAGCAATCAGGATGGCCGAACCTCGCTCCTGCTTGATGCGTGCCACTACACGAGGTAGAAGTGGTAACGGTGGAAAAATGTAAGCTAGGCTGAATCCCCAAGGCACCACTAAGGCATCTATCAGCTCTGCCTGGGGATCCCTCAACCTCAACCTGTATCGGAGTAGCTTGCAATTGAGTCTGGACGCCATGAGATCTATCTCACGCGTTCCCCATCTGAGACAAATCTCCGCAAACACTTCGGGGTGAAGAGTCCATTCCCCCGGATGGAAGGATTGCCTGCTCAGAAAATCCGCTTCCCAGTTGTCCACACCTGGAATGCGGATCGCTGAGAGCGAGCAGCTGTGGGACTCCGCCCACTCCAAAATCCGAGACACTTCCCTCATTGCTAGGGAGCTCCTCGTCCCCCCCCCTGGTAGTTGATGTAAGCCACAGAGGTAATGTTGTCGGTCTGGAATCTGATGAAGCTGAACGACCCCAGAGGAGGCCACGCCCTCAGAGCATTGTAAATTGCTCGAAGTTCCAGAATATTTATCGGAAGGAGAGACTCATTCCAGGTAAATTTTCCTTGTGCCAATCTGGCATCCCAAACAGCTCCCTATCCTGCCAGACTCGCATCCGTGGTCACAATCTCCCAGAACGGTCTCAGGAAGGATGTCCCCAGGGACAGATGCTTCAGACGGATCCACCAAGATAGGGAGTCCCTGGTCCGAGCATCCATGGATATCCGCTGTGATAGATCTGAATGATCGCCGTTCCACTGTCTCAACATGCACAATTGAAGAGGTCTGAGATGGAATCTGGTGAAAGGGATGACGTCTATGCTGGAAACCATGAACCCTATCATTTCCATACACTGAGTTTCTGGGAACCAGGAAACTCTTTCTTGCGTTGATCTTCCAACCGTGAGATTAGAGCAATAAAAGAAGAGCCCTCGAATGATCCTCTGCGAGGCTGAATGACGGCACCTGGACTAGGATGTCGTCCAAATAGGGCGCCACAGCAATGCCTCTGGATCTGGCCACTGCAAGAAGTGCCCCCAGAACCTTCGTGAAGACTCTCGGGGCCGTTGCCAGGCCGAAGGGAAGGGCCACAAACTGGAAGTGTTGATCCAGAAACACAAATCTTAGGAACTTGAAGTGGTCCCTGTGAATTGGAACATGAAGATAAGCATCCTTCAAGTCTATAGTCGTTATGAACTGCCCCTCTTCAACTAGGAACAGAATAGATCTTATCGTTTCCATTTTGAACAATGGAACAGCCAGAAACTTGTTTAAACACTTTAGGTCCAAAATCAGTCATAACGTGCCCTCCTTTTTCGGAACCACAAAAAGATTTGAATAGTACCCTAGACCCCTCTCTGCTTGGGGAACTGGTATGATAACACCTAGAGAGGAGAGAACCCTCACACATTCTAGAAAGGCCGCTCTCTTTTCGGAACTTGAAGACAGGTTTGACAGGAGGAATCTGCTCCTGGGCGGATGGGACCTGATTTCTATCCTGTAACCCTTGGCGAGAACCTCCAGAACCCAAGGGTCCTGAACGCCCTACAACCAGGCTTCGGAGAAGAGAGACAATCTGCCCCCTACTTGGTCCGGGGACCCGTTGGGGGCCGCCCGTTCATGCCAATTTTGTCTCAGCGGGCTTCTTGTTCTGCTTGAATTTGAGATTGAGCTGGCTTCCAAGTTCCCTTGGACTAATCCGTTTTCACGGCGGGCTGCTGGTGCTGGGCCTTGTCTGCACGAAAGGGACGAAAAGTAGATCCTTTAGGCTTCGCCTTCTTATCCTGCGATAGGAAAGCTCCCTTGCCTCCCGTAACCGTGGATATAATCAAATCCAATCCTGGACCGAACAGAATATTTCCTTGAAAAGGCAGGGACAACAGCCTCGACTTAGAGGTCATGTCCGCAGACCAAGACTTTAGCCACAGAGCCCTGCGAGCTAAAACAGAGAATCCTGAAACCTTTGCGTTCAGGCGAATAATTTGCATATTGGCGTCACAAATGAAAGAATTGGCGACCTTCAACGCCTTAATTTCATCCTGTATTTTGTCGATGGAAGTCTCCCTCCCTCATAACAGGGATTCACACCAATATCTCGCAGCTATGGACACCGCGGCTACAGCCGCAGACGGTTGAAAAACAAACCCTGTGTGTTGGAACATTTTCCTTAACATGTTTTCCAATTTTTTATCCATGGGCTCTTTAAACGACAAACTATCCTCGAGAGGAATAGTTGTCCGCTTCGCGAGCGTAGAGATGTCACCATCCACCTTAGGGACAGTCCCCCACAGCTCGAGCTGAGAGTCCGGAATGGGGAACAGTTTCTTAAAGGAAGAAGGGGAAAAGGAAGAACCTAATCGCTCCCATTTATTCTTAATAATATTAGCCATCTTAACAGGAACTGGGAAGGTCTGAGGGACAACCCTATCCTCATATACCTTATCAAGCTTAGGAATCGAAGGTTGCTCCAGAAGCTTTGGTTCCTGAACCTCCAGAGTAGCAAGAACTTGCTTCAGCAAAAAGCACAAATTCTCCATCCTAAACCTAAAGTCAGACTCCTCCGCTGCCGGAGGATGAGATGACACGGACTCCGACCCAGAAGTCGGAGTGGGCCTCATCCTCGTATAACGCCTCTGATATTTCCATAGGCGTAGACAACCCCTGGGTCGGGCCACCGTGGTATGCCCTATGCTTGCGCTTAGCAGAACGTGGTAAGGCATGAATCACTTTCGATACCACCGTTTGCAGTTGGTCCGCAAAATCTGACGGCCAAGAAATCTCTCCCGTAGGAGTAATGGTTGGACCCTGGGGCGCTGCATGTGCACTCGGAGATGAAAGCAGGGAACGCACCTCACAGGACCGGGAGCCCTCAGAGGTGGACAGCTCAGTAGCACTAGACATCTCTTTAGTTTTAGATGTCGCAACTTTATCAAGACATGTGGAACATAGTTGAGCAGGCGGATCTACAAGAACCTCCTCACATTAAACACAGGAATGAGACTTAGTTAAAGAGGAAGTACCCTCTATCGTGTCAGAGTCCTCCATAGCATTTTATTATGGACTAGATTAGCTAAAAAACTGCCACCTTTATCCCTCCAATGGCCGGGGCACTCACCACCTCCTATGACCCGGACTACAGAAACCGCTTCATCTCCTATGCCGCTGATCAACAGAGGAAGTGAAAACTCACACCCGGTCACCTGGGATGCCTCGCAAGACTGCCCCTGCACTAGGAGAAAATGCGCCAAAATCGGCCGCACAATTACTCCCGGGAGTCAACCTGAAGTTCCATCACTGCCAGAGCCACATCTCACACATAACACAGCAATAACACAATAAACAATATTATGTATAACCCCCCCCTGTTCAATAATCCCCTCACTAGGAATATTAACTCTTGATTCCATAAGATAAAAGGCGCCACACTGTGACCCTGTCTTCTGTGTTATCATTATGTATAAAAAAATAAACGATCTTACCAGAATCAATGCCGTGGAACAGGAACACGGCCCTTCAAGTGTGACAGGTAGAAGCATCGCTCCTTACATGGACTTGAGTGCAGAAAGCAGGCAGTAAAACTGGTCAACGCTGATTGCTTGTGGAGCTGTTAATATGAGTCGGGATGGTTTCACAGAAAGACTCTCCCTGCATCTCCGAACTTTAACTTTCATCCAGGCTCTCACTGAGAGGCTGACATGACTACTTAAAACTCCTGCCCAATTCCGAAGTAGTCCATAAGAGACTACTCCGAAACTTCGGCACTTCTTTGCCATCCTCCTGTGACGAAAGGTAAAAAATGACAGGGGGATGAGGGGAGTGGAGGAATATTTAAGCCTTTGGCTGGGGTGCCTTTGCCTCCTCCTGGTGGCCAGGTTCTTATTTCCCAAACGTAATAAATGAAGCCGTGAACTCTCCTCCCCTTTAGGTGGATATATATATATATATATATATATATATATATATATATATATATATATATATATGCTTTAAACTGTTTAAAGACATATAAAGCCCAAAACATTTCTTCTATGTTTCGAATACAATTTTAAGCAGCTTTACAGCTTTTTTTTCATTCTCTTTTTTGTTGTACCTTTTGTTGAAGGAGCAGCAATGCACTACTGGGAAATTGTTGAAGATATTGAGTGAGCCAATGACAAGAGGCATATATGTGTAGCCACCAATTAGCATCTAGTTCCCAATATTGCTGCTACTTAACCGACCTAGGTATGGTTTTCAACAAAGGATACCAAGAGAAAGCAAGTTTCATAATAAAAGTAAATTGAAAGGTTGTTTAAAATTGCATGATCTATCTAGATCATGACAGTTTACTTTTGACTTTACTGCATCAATAAGCACCCAGTGCTTGCATAAATTATCTCCTGCTTTTTGTCGGTACTGTCAAAGACAAAATAAAAAGCTTCATTGCACTGTTCTAGGTGTAAGCTTTTAAAGTTTTTCCAGGAAGCCTCCTACTGTACTCCAGCATTTAGAAACTGTTAAAGCTTCAAGGGACATGAAACACAATATTTTGTTCATGATTAAGACAGAGCATGTGATTTTAAGCAACTTTCCATTTTACTTCTATTATCTAATTTGTTTTGTTCTTTTGATATCCTTTGTTGAACAGGATACCTAGGTAGGTGCAGGAGCTGATGATTGGTGGCTGCACATATATGCCTCCTGGTATTGCTTCACCCAATGCATTTAACTAGCTTCCATTAGTGCATTACTTCTTCTTCAACAAAAAATACTAAGAGAAGTAATTAGATAGGTAATAGAGGTAAATTGGAAAGTTGTTTAATATTGTATCCTCTATCTGAATCATGAAAGAAAAAGTTGGGCCCTTTAATTTGATGCATAGATGAGGAACGCCACACAAAAATTAGGAGGAAAAATCCATGCCAATAAAGAGAGTTGGAAGAAAACTCTGCAGAATTCATAGAACTCCCCCTCTTGGCTGAGAACTGGAAGTACAACTTTATACGACAAATGGCACCGACCACTATAGAGCTTGGAGCTAAATGGCAGAAGGAAGTGATGTAATAAAGGAAGTTGATCTGGAGAGGAGATCGGTTGCAAGCATTGCCATTCTTGTTACAGGCACCAACCATGCTAGAAGTAATGTAGGAGAATGCTGCTCACTGTATTTATGTACATGATCAGGAGGGAGGGAATACCTATGTAGTTTGTGTCTGCTGTCAAATATTTATCTCATAGCCTAACTTGTTTGAGAAAAATGCTTAAACATATTGTAAAATATAAAGATAGATTCTATGAAATATTTAGAATATTTTACAGTATGTTTAATAATTTTTAGTATTTTTTTTTTAAAATATTTTATATATAATATTTTAATAATGTGCCTCAAAAGGGACAGTAAAGTCATAATAAGACATTCCTGATTTAGACAGAGCATACAGTGTTAAACAACTTTCCCATTTTTTTTATTATTTAATTTGCTTCCTTCTCTTGTTATCCTTTGCTGAAAGGTCTACCTAGTTATGCTCAGGAGCAGCAAAGAACCTAGATTCTAGCTGCTGATTGGTGGCTGCATATATATACTGATTGCCATTGTCTCACCCATGTGTTCAGTTAGACACCAATAATGAATTGCTGCTCCTTCAACAAATGATACCAAGAGAATTAAGTAAATTTGATGATAGAAGTAAACTGGAAAGTTGTTTAAAAATGTACGTTCTACCTAAATCGAGAAAGAAAAATTTAGCGTTTCACGAGATGACATTTTCGTGTGCGTTTACCCGACCACGTTAAAATCAAAATCTAAAACGCATATTTTACATACCTATGTTCTTCACATAGACAATAATTAATATACAATTTATTATTAAATACATATATATATATATATATATATATATTGAATAAAGATGAAATAATATCCAGGCTTCCTCGTAAAGGTAAAAAATCCAAAACTTTATTCTCAGCAGGTCATATCAAAGTTAAAAGACCCTGTGCAGCAGAGCCTCTGGTAAAAACAATTCAGCAAGCACAGCCTAACATGTTTCGGCCAGCCTGGCCGTAATCATAGACATATCCCCCTTCTCAGAGGGTGTGCTTTTTAAAGGGTAATACTCCGCCCCTTAAACAATTAGAAAACAAACACTGTAATTGATTTTAATTAATAATTGCAATGCCTATCACTATCATTTTATATATGGTACAACACTAATGAACCTATTCGCAATCTTAATGGAAATGAACATGACATAAACAAACATACTTTCATTTATAGGTCACAGATATGATAAACAAAATAATTAATTAGCAGAAAATGGAGGCTCATGGTTAATACGAGAGGAATGGTAAAGCATAGAGGTGCTACCAATACTTTAGCTGACACCTCTCTGCTATACATACTATGTTCTTAAGTTAATTACAATATATAGTGCTAAAGTGAATACTTATAGTTGTCTACTTAATGAAGGCATGCCATACAAGCATGATACTATTCATAGTTACATAAAGACATAACCCAGTATCACACAATAGCTATGATGCTAAATTCTAAAACTAGCACAAAGTACATAATCCAATCTTCCTTCTATCATAGATATCTAAATTATAAAGACATATGTTTATATGTTAAATTTACTCTACACTGTCTTAAATAAAGGATATCAACATATAGTATCAAACCAGGTCTCTACTCAAGCTTATAATTATAGGTGGATCATTCCCAATAATTAATTACATCAAATTGTGAATTGAATCCACACGGGACCAGTGTTTTTAGTTTATGGATCCAATAGATTTCTTGTCTTTCAAGTATTTTTTGTTTGCTGCCCCCTCTTCGTGGCTTGCAAATCGCTTCAATTGCGTTCCATTTAAACATATCAACATTTTTCCCGTGTACTTCAATAAAGTGTCTGGAGAGTGCCGAACAATGGATATCATTTGAGATGTATCCCAAATGCTCCTTAATCCTAGTGCGTATGTCCCGGGTAGTTAACCCAACATACTGTAATCTATGTTGAGTACATTCAACCAAATAGATTACAAATGTTGAAGAACATTTTACACATCCCCTAGTGGTAAATGATTTGTTTGTTACATATGATTCAAAGCCATTCCCTTGCTTTAAGTATTTACATGGTTTACAAAGAGACTTGCCACATTTGTAAGTCCCCATAGTATTTAACCATGAACTCCGTGGACCTTGGTCTGGGAGCATGCTAGGTGAAAGCATGTTGCCAATTGTCAAGTTTTTAGAATATATGAATTCACAACCTTTATCAACAATATGCTTCAAGGTTTCATCCCCATATAAAATGGGCATATATTTTTTGACAATGTTGCAAACTTCAGAAAATTGATTCGAATATTTGGTGATGAATTTTAGACCCTTACGTTCGGGTCTCCACTTAGTCCCACCAAGCATTTGCCCCCTATCCAGAGTAGCAACTTCCTTGGACACCTTGTCAACCATATTCCTATTGTATCCTCTCTCCACAAAGCGTGACACTAGATCTTTAGATTCTTTTTCAAAATCTTGATCTAGGCTACAATTTCTTCGTGCCCTCAGGAACTGCCCCTTGACTATACCTTTGTACACATGTGGAGGGTGGTTGCTATGTGCATGAAGGAGGCAGTTACCTGCAATTGGTTTACGATGTAATGTAGTATTGACCTTTCCCGTTAAGCCATCAAACCTTAACAGGAGGTCCAAAAAGACGATCTCAGATGCATGACAGTTATGTGTAAATTCAATGCCCATATCATTTGTATTGAGGGTTTGCACAAAATTGTTTATAGAGTTTTCATCTCCTTGCCAAATGAACAAGAGATCGTCTATGAACCTCCTATAAAAAAAGATATTACTTATGAAAGGGTTATCATCCGCAAAGACGTGGAACAGCTCCCACCAACCCATAAATAGGTTGGCGTATGAGGGCGCAAACTTGGCCCCCATGGCTGTTCCACGCCTCTGCAGAAAGAAAACCCCCTCAAACATAAAGTAATTGTGGCTTAGTAGGAATTCAGTCACTCTCAGAATAAAGCCCCTATAAAACTCGCTTAAATCTGTTTCAGTATCCAGGAAAAATTTAATAGCTTCCAGCCCCTTGTTATGAGGAATTGCTGAATACAAAGAGACCACATCTACAGTCAACCATTTTTGATTAGGCAAATGGTCTACCGTTTCCATAAGCCTCAAAACATGTGTTGTGTCTCTGATGTAGCTGGGTAGCTTCCTAACAAGGGGCTGTAAGTAAGAGTCAAGCCACTCTGACATGGGCTCTAATAAAGAGCCTATCCCTGCCACAATCGGGCGACCTTTCACATTTTCCAGGCCTTTATGTATTTTTGGAAGATGGTGGAAAATAGGCAAAACAGGATCCTTTACATTAAGTATGGTAGCTGTTTTTCTGTCTAAAATATATATATCTAATACAGTTTATGTAAAAAACATATATATATATATATATATATATATATATACCTATATATCTATAGGAATAGATATACAGGTATAAGAATATACACGTATATATAGAAATAGGTATTTACAATAAAAAGTACATTATCCTGCAAGTGAAGAACATTGGAATGTGAAATATGTACAGTAAATATACAGTTAAAGGGACATAATACTCATATGCTAAATCACTTGAAACTGATGCAGTATAACTGTAAAAAGCTGACAGGAAAATATCACCTGAGCATCTCTATGTAAAAAAGGAAGATATTTTACCTCACAATCTCCTCAGCTCAGCAGAGTAAGTTCTGTGTAAAAAGTTATACTCAGCTGCTCCCAGCTGCAGGTAAAAATAAAAATAAAATGAAAAAATGAACAGCAGCCAATCAGCATCAGCAGTGCTGAGGTCATGAACTCTTACTGTGATCTCATGAGATTTTACTTAACTCTCATGAGATTTCATAGTAAGCTTCCTTTACCTGATTGGTGAAATAATATGAGAGTTCACAAGGCTCATCCTTTCAGCTGTCCCAGGACAGACACACTAAAATGCTGCTTAGAAATCCTTTACAATGGGAGGTGGCTACTGAGGAACTTTTGAGGTAAAATATCTTTCTTTTTTACATAGAGATGTTCAGGAGATATTTTCTTGTCAGCTTTTTACAGCTGTGCTGCATCACTTTCAAGTGTTTAAACATTTGGGTATTATGGCCCTTTAAGCACATAAATACAGGGAGTGCAGAATTATTAGGCAAGTTGTATTTTTGAGGATTAATTTTATTATTGAACAACAACCATGTTCTCAATGAACCCAAAAAACTCATTAATATCAAAGCTGAATAGTTTTGGAAGTAGTTTTTAGTTTGTTTTTAGTTATAGCTATTTTAGGGGGATATCTGTGTGTGCAGGTGACTATTACTGTGCATAATTATTAGGCAACTTAACAAAAAACAAATATATACCCATTTCAATTATTTATTTTTACCAGTGAAACCAATATAACATCTCAACATTCACAAATATACATTTCTGACATTCAAAAACAAAACAAAAACAAATCAGTGACCAATATAGCCACCTTTCTTTGCAAGGACACTCAAAAGCCTGCCATCCATGGATTCTGTCAGTGTTTTGATCTGTTCACCATCAACATTGCGTGCAGCAGCAACCACAGCCTCCCAGACACTGTTCAGAGAGGTGTACTGTTTTCCCTCCTTGTAAATCTCACATTTGATGATGGACCACAGGTTCTCAATGGGGTTCAGATCAGGTGAACAAGGAGGCCATGTCATTAGATTTTCTTCTTTTATACCCTTTCTTGCCAGCCACGCTGTGGAGTACTTGGACGCGTGTGATGGAGCATTGTCCTGCATGAAAATTATGTTTTTCTTGAAGGATGCAGACTTCTTCCTGTACCACTGCTTGAAGAAGGTGTCTTCCAGAAACTGGCAGTAGGACTGGGAGTTGAGCTTGACTCCATCCTCAACCCGAAAAGGCCCCACAAGCTCATCTTTGAAGATACCAGCCCAAACCAGTACTCCACCTCCACCTTGCTGGCGTCTGAGTCGGACTGGAGCTCTCTGCCCTTTACCAATCCAGCCAGGGGCCCATCCATCTGGCCCATCAAGACTCACTCTTGTTCAGTGGTGGTCGTCTTTCAGCCTTTCTTACCTTGGCCATGTCTCTGAGTATTGCACACCTTGTGCTTTTGGGCACTCCAGTGATGTTGCAGCTCTGAAATATGACCAAACTGGTGGCAAGTGGCATCTTGGCAGCTGCACGCTTGACTTTTCTCAGTTCATGGGCAGTTATTTTGCGCCTTGGTTTTTCCACACGCTTCTTGCGACCCTGTTGACTATTTTGAATGAAACGCTTGATTGTTCGATGATCACGCTTCAGAAGCTTTGCAATTTTAAGAGTGCTGCATCCCTCTGCAAGATATCACACTATTTTTGACTTTTCTGAGCCTGTCAAGTCCTTCTTTTGACCCATTTTGCCAAAGGAAAGGAAGTTGCCTAATAATTATGCACACCTGATATAGGGTGTTGATGTCATTAGACCACACCCCTTCTCATTACATAGATGCACATCACCTAATATGCTTAATTGGTAGTAGGCTTTCGAGCCTATACAGCTTGGAGTAAGACAACATGCATAAAGAGGATGATGTGGTCAAAATACTAATTTGCCTAATAATTCTGCACTCCCTGTACATATGTACACACAAACACACACATATATATGTAGTCCTGATAAATATATCACTGGCTTTGGATCTGGAATGACTTGCCCCCCCCACCCAGTTAACTGTTTATACCAAGACAGAAAAGGTACTCCAAGAGGCTAACTACCAACCCACAGGAAGTGCAAGGGACTTATTTATAACCAGAAACACATCCCTGCAAACTCCAGGAGGCTAACGAAAACCCAAGAGGCATCACATCTGGATACAAGGAGAAGATTCTACTATCTATATATACCCCCAGTGCGGCATACTTACCTCATTAGATTGGGGTAATATCTGGTAAGGGTATTATATACCATCTATTACTGCATATCAACTTTAGCTGAAGATTTATTACGGACTATATACATTCTAAAGACTCATATGAACATTGTTTCACATTTTATATACTCTTTATTATTATTTATTTATTTTACTTTATATTTTTTATATTTTTTATTTATTTATTATTATCGTTTTCTATCCATATTCCTATACGTTACCCATATTTTAATGGATATGTAGGTGCTGTATCAACCCTTGTATCCACATTTACACTTACTGATTGGGGTCATACATCTCAACCAGTACTTGTCTTATATAGCTGCCACTATACCATACATAATATTGACTAGCGCCAATTATAGAGTATCACTTGTGTCTACCCAGTATACTGAGTGGACACATTTTACTTGCTTCTCTCTCTCTCTCTTTCTCTCTCTCTCTCTCTCTCTCTCTCTCTCTCTCTCTCTCTCTCTCTCTCTCTCTCTATATATATATATATATATATATATATACTGTATATATACACATACAGGCATACCTTACCTTGTTTTATTGAGCTTCACAGATATTGCTCTTTTTACAAATTGAAGGTTTGTGGCAACCCTGTGTCAAGCAAGTCTATCAGCGCTATTTTTCAAACGCATATACATATAAAAACATAAATACACATATATACACAACTATATATATATATATATATATATATATACACACACACCATCAGCAAAAAGATTACGACTCGCTAAAGGCTCAGCTGATGGTTAGCATTTTTTAGCAATAAAGTATTTTTTAATTAATATATGTACATTGTGTTTTTTTTAGACATAATGCTATTGCATATTTAATAGACTACAGTATAGTGTAAATATAACTTTTACATGCACTGGGATATAAAACAATTAGTGTGACTCAATTTATTGCTATATTTGTTTTATTGCGGTGGTCTGGAACAGAACCTGCAATATCTCCGAGGTACGCCTGTATATATGTACAGTATGTGTGTATATATATATATATATATTCATGCATTCACATATTTAGACGTGTATGTATGAAAGCATAAGTTAAAGCCCTTTGCAGACCCTTTTTTCTCTCTCAAAACACCTTATACCATCTATCTTTGAGCCCTTATAACTTTTGAAATAATTTAAAAAATATATTTTTTATAAGACAGTCCTGAGACCTCATATCTTTGAGGTCATATAGCAATTTAATCCAATTTTTTTTACCAGTATTATTATGAGTGTAACTTTTCTTTTAAAATGTATTTTTGATGTGTTTTGTGCAATTTTTATGTCTTGCGTAACAGCTAACCAGAGCTCTGAAGTCACTAACCTGACGAGCGTTAAAGGGACACTGAACCCAAATTTTTTCTTTCATGATTCAGATAGAGCATGCAATTTTAAGCAACTTTCTAATTTACTCCTATTATCAATGTTTCTTCATTCTCTTGCTATCTTTATTTGAAAAAGAAGGCATCTAAGCCTTTTTCTTGGTTCAGGACTCTGGACAGCAGTTTTTTATTGGTGGATGGATTTATCCACCAATCAGCAAAGACAACCTAGGTTGTTCACCAAAAATGGGCAGGCATCTAAACTTACATTCTTGCATTTCAATTAAAGATACCAAGAGAATAAAGAAAATGTGATAATAGGAGTAAATTAGAAAGTTGCTTAAAATTTCATGCTCTATCTGAATCACGAAAGAAAAAAATTTGGGTTTAGTGTCCCTTTAAATTTAATTGCGCTCAAGCGAACGCATTTACTTTCAACTCATAATACCCACACAAAGAGCCATGAAATACCCCTTAAAGGGACACTAAACACAAATTTTGTCTTTTCTGATTCAGATAGAGCATGCAATTTTAAGCAACTTTCTTATTTACTCCTATTATCAATTTTTAACCATTCTCTTGCTATCTTTATTTAAAAAGCAGGAATGTGATGCATAGGAGCCGGACCATTTTTGTTTGAGAACCTGGGTTATGCTTGCTAATTGGTGGGTAAATGTCAGCCTCCAATAAGCAAGCGCTATCCATGGTGCTGAACCTAAAATGGGCTGGCTGCTAAGATTTACATTCCTGCTTTTAAAATAAAGATAGTAAGAGATAGAAAATAGGAGTAAATTAGAAATTTCATGCTCTATTTGAATCATAAAAGAAAAATTTTGGGTTCAGTGTCCCTTTAACGGTTTCTGGAAGAGAAAAGGTGTCTCCCTCTGTTCAAATGTGGAGACATAGGGGCCGATTTATCACGTGTCGGGCGGACATAATCCGCTATATTTCTTGTGAAATGCTTGTGTAATACCGCCCCCTGCACATTTCCAGCCGCTAGCAGGGGGTGTCAATCATACCGATCGTATCCGATCGGGATGATTGCTATCCGCCATATCAGAGGTGGCGGACGAGTTAAGGAGAAACTACAGGGGTAGATTGCGGCATCCGCTGCTTGATAAATTTACCCCATAGGGTGTCTGAAATAATAGGGTAGAAGAATTTTATCATCATAAATATCATACCATAGTTACGTATATCTTTATCCAAACAATGTGGGAATCTTATGTAGAATTTTTTTTTAGTTAAATATTATTAACTTGACCTTATACTAATTAAAGGTTCTAAACCTAAATGTGGTAAATTCTATTGAGGCTGTGGGATGAGAGGTATTAGAAATACTAATATGATCACCTTTTTCCTATAGGGAAGGATTTTGTATGTTAAGACTAAGGAGTACCAGTGTATGTAGAACTACTGGTATGGAATTTGATGTTGTTTTTGTTGATATTATGTAATTTTTCCAGCTCTTCCATTGAGTTTTTCTTATTGATACTGTCAATACTTTGTGCAGTGCTCTGATATGACTATACCTATGAACTTTTGTTGAATTTATAAATAAACCTTGATTCCAAAACCTCCATACATTTCATTGCAATCATACATGAACAATTAAATCATCATTTAAAAGTGTGCTTTGAACTATATTTTGTTATTACATTTTATTAAATACAAAAAAAATGTGTTTATGTTTGTATAACGAGCACACAAATAACTTTACTTAACCCCTTAACAACCGAGAAGTACCCTGTACATCGCTGGTCGTTAAGGGTTTGTCTGGGTGTAATAGTGTGGGTCTTGGCGTGAGTGCCAACACCTGAAGGCTTGCTAAAATAGCGCAATCTGGGCGTTGGCAGCGAAACTGCGCTATTGAAAAAAAAATACCCCACTGAAAGACCAATAACGTACAGATAACAAGAGAGCGATGAAAAATTGATGATAGAAGTAAATTAGAAAGTTGTTTAAAATCACATATCAGAATCATGAAAAAAACTTTTTGGGTTTTATATATATATATATATATATATATATATATATATATATATATATATATATGGCTCAAAATTTCACTCGCCACTAAACATTGAATGAACATTAAATGGTGGCGAATGAAAGTTAGTGACTGAATGTTGATTCAACATTCACTCACTAACTTTCACTCACCACCATTAAATTCTGAAGTCTTGTGGCGTGTTGTAAGTTAGTTACTGTATTGCAGAATGTACATTCCTATTGCATCACTGACAAACACACATTTTGGTCTATGTGCTAAAAATATTATCTAAAGGGATATTATATATTTATGAAAGGGCAAGATATGTTATTCCATCTGTTATACTTCTGAGAGGGTAAACAGGGGCATTGTGGGTTGCCATGATGTTCCTACCTAGGTAGAACATTGTTAGATTTCTCACACAGATATGGCATCTAGGCACTTGCGGGTAACTCCAATACCAAGTGTTCTTCAAAGTCCTCTTTTTTTATATAGATGGGGGACCTCAACCCTATTACACACAATAATGTGAACCGAGTATGTGAAAACGTGTCTTCCAAGGACTAAGCCTATTGAATGCAAAGATCAGCCTCTTACCATAAGCTGTGCAGCACTCCAGATTCCTGGCAAAACTGACAAGTCAGAAGATGCAGTCCGCCTGATATTCATCCACACTTAGAGCCCATTTGGTAGGATACCTCCGCTATAACCACAGGATGGTTATACTCAGTATATGCACGGCTCCTGTGTTAGTCAGGCTCACTCCCGACTCCTGACCTGTGTAAGATCTAATGTAGTAAAAGGTGAGGTCCCCGCAGACTATTGAAAGCTGTGAACGTCCGTGGCCACTCCAACCCCGCTGAACAATGAACCATTCATGGGGAGCACAGGACTTTTTGAGTAAAACATAACTTTTATTTCAAATGCCAAAAAAACCCCAGAAAATAGAATTAATTTACAGGAGCACTGGAATGGTGCAAGTCTGGAGCCAGACTGCCCAGACACTGCCAGAGGGGTACTTAGCCCCTTTCTCTAATGACTTAGGCCCTTTGCCCAGATGTCTGGTCCCAGATTATGATTTAATAATATTGCAACATTGTATAGTCGGTTATATGATTTTCATAGTAACACACAGGCTGATAGGGACAACTCTGGCTGCAGTATTATGTCCTTAAAGGGACACTGAACCCAATTTTTTTTCTTTCGTGATTCAGATAGAACATGCAATTTTAAACAACTTTTTAATTTACTCCTATTATCAATTTTTCTTTGTTCTCTTGCTATCTGTATTTGAAAAAGAAGGCATCTAAGCTTTTTTATTAGTTCAGAAGCCTGGACAGCAGAATTTATCCACCAATCAGCAAGAACAACCCAGGTTGTTCACCAAAAATGGGCCGGCATCTAAACTTACATTCTTGCATTTCAAATAAAGATACCAAGAGAATGAAGAAACTTTGATATTAGGAGTAAATTAGAAAGTTGCTTAAAATTTCATGCTCTAGCTAAATCACGAAAGAAAACATTTGGGTTCAGTGTCCCTTTAAGATAATCAGTTAAATATCTAACTATTCACTTGTGTGTTATTCTTTGTGTAAGGATGTGCAAAAGATAATGCACCCTTCGCTATGGACTATGCTCCACTTGTAATCTAGTTTACTATGTGGCCATGGGCTTGTGGCCTTTTGTATGGCACTGGTTGCTTATTACTGCACTATATGGTGGATCCCAATCATTTTATGAGGCAACAGTTTCCTTGCAAAGTTGATTACACCATCTTACAAAATTTGTGAAAAAGCAAGCAATAAAAAGCCTTAAAAGAGCCAAATTAAATAATCAAAAAAGTTAAGTGCAATCTAGTATAAAAAGTAAATTTATGCTTACCTGATAAATTAATTTCTTCTATGGTACGACGAGTCCACGGATTCATCCTTTACTTGTGGGATATTATCCTCCTGCTAACAGGAAGTGGCAAAGGGCACCACAGCAGAGCTGTCTATATAGCTCCTCCCTTGACTCCACCCCCCAGTAATTCGACCAAAGGTACAGGAAGAAAAAAGAGAAACTAAAAGGTGCAGAGGTGACTGAAGTTTTAAATCAGAAAATATAATCTGTCTTAAAATGACAGGGCGGGCCGTGGACTCGTCGTACCATAGAAGAAATTAATTTATCAGGTAAGCATAAATTTACTTTTCTTCTATAAGGTACGACGAGTCCACGGATTCATCCTTTACTTGTGGGATACAATACCAAAGCTATAGGACACGGATGAATGGGAGGGACAAGACAGATGCCTAAACAGAAGGCACCACTGTTTGAAGAACTTTTCTCCCAAAAATAGCCTCTGAAGAAGCAAAAGTATCAAATTTGTAAAATTTGGAAAAGGTATGAAGGGAAGACCAAGTCGCAGCCTTACAAATCTGTTCAACAGAAGCATAATTTTTAAAAGCCCATGTGGAAGCCAGTAGTAGAGTGAGCTGTAATTCTTTCAGGAGGCTGCTGTCCAGCAGTCTCGTATGCCAAACGGATGATGCTTTTCAGCCAAAAAGAGAGGTAGCCGTAGCTTTTTGACCTCTACGCTTTCCATAATAGACAACAAACAGCGAAGATGTTTGACGGAAATCTTTGGTCGCTTGCAAGTAAAACTTCAAAGCACGAACCACGTCCAAGTTGTGCAACAGACGCTCCTTCTTAGAGGAAGGATTAGGACACAGGGAAGGAACAACAATTTCCTGATTAATATTCTTATTAGTAACAACCTTAGGAAGAAATCCAGCTTTGGTACGCAAAACCACCTTATCAGAATGAAAAACAAGATAAGGTGAGTCGCATTGCAATGCAGATAGTTCAGAAACTCTTCAAGTCGAAGAGATAGCAACTAAAAACAGAACTTTCCAAGATAGAAGCTTAATATCTATGAAATGCATAGGTTCGAACGGAACTCCTTGAAGAACTTTAAGAACTATATTCAAACTCCATGGCGGAGCAACAGGTTTAAACACAGGCTTGATTCTAACTAGAGCCTGACAAAACGACTGAACGTCTTGAACACCTGCCAGAAGCTTGTGCAGTAAAATTGACAAAGCAGATATCTGTCCCTTTAGGGAACTAGCTGATAACCCCTTCTCCAATCGTTCTTGGAGAAAGGACAAAATCCTAGGAAACCTGATCTTACTCCATGAGTAGCCTTTGGATTCACACCAATAAAGATATTTACACCATATCTTATGATAAATCTTCCTAGTGACAAGCTTTCAATCCTGAATCAAGGTATCTATGACCGACTCAGAGAAGCCCCGCTTGGATAAAATCAAGCGTTCAATCTCCAGGCAGTCAGCCGCAGAGAAACTAGATTTGGATGCTGGAACGGACCCTGAATGAGAAGGTACCGTCTCAGTGGTAGTGTCCATGGTGGAAGAGATGACATGTCCACCAGGTCTGCATACCAAGTCCTGCGTGGCCACGCAGGTGCTATCAAAAACACTGAAGCTCTCTCCTGTTTGATTCTGGCAATCAGACGAGGGAGGAGAGGAAATGGTGGAAACACATAAGCCAGGTTGAACGACCAAGGTACTGCTAGAGCATCTATCAGTACCACTTGAGGATCCCTTGATCTGGACCCGTAACAAGGAAGTTTGGCGTTCTGACAAGACGCCATCAGATCCAATTCTGGTGTGCCCCATTGATGAATCAATTATGCAAACACCTCCGGATGGAGTTCCCACTCCCCCAGATGAAAAGTCTGACGACTTAGAAAATCCGCTTCCCAGTTCTCCACTCCTGGGATATAGATTGCTGATAGATGGCAAGAGTAAGTCTCTGCCCATCGAATTAATTTGGTAACCTCTATCATCGCTAGAGAACTCTTTGTTCCCCCCTGATGATTGATATATGCTACAGTCGTGATATTGTCCGACTGGAATCTTATGAATCTGGCCGAAGCCAGCTGAGGCCACGCCTGAAGCGCGTTGAATATCGCTCTCAGTTCTAGAATATTTATCGGGAGGAGAGCCTCCACCTGAGTCCACACTCCCTGTGCTTTCAGGGAATTCCAGACTGCACCCCAGCCCAATAGGCTGGCGTCTGTCGTCACAATGACTCATGCTGGCCTGCGGAAACACATTCCCTGGGACAGATGATCATGTGACAACCACCAAAGAAGAGAGTCTCTGGTCTCTTGATCCAGATTTATCTGAGGAGATAAATTTGCATAATCCCCATTCCACTGTTTGAGCATGCATAGTTGCAGTGGTCTGAGATGCAAGCGAGCAAACGGAACTATGTCCATTGCCGCTACCATTAGTCCGATTACCTCCATACACTGAGCCACTGACGGCCAAGGAATGGAATGAAGAGCTCGGCAGGTGGTTAAAAACAGAATTTATGTTTACCTGATAAATTACTTTCTCCAACGGTGTGTCCGGTCCACGGCGTCATCCTTACTTGTGGGATATTCTCTTCCCCAACAGGAAATGGCAAAGAGCCCAGCAAAGCTGGTCACATGATCCCTCCTAGGCTCCGCCTACCCCAGTCATTCGACCGACGTAAAGGAGGAATATTTGCATAGGAGAAACCATATGATACCGTGGTGACTGTAGTTAAAGAAAATAAATTATCAGACCTGATTAAAAAACCAGGGCGGGCCGTGGACCGGACACACCGTTGGAGAAAGTAATTTATCAGGTAAACATAAATTCTGTTTTCTCCAACATAGGTGTGTCCGGTCCACGGCGTCATCCTTACTTGTGGGAACCAATACCAAAGCTTTAGGACACGGATGAAGGGAGGGAGCAAATCAGGTCACCTAAATGGAAGGCACCACGGCTTGCAAAACCTTTCTCCCAAAAATAGCCTCAGAAGAAGCAAAAGTATCAAACTTGTAAAATTTGGTAAAAGTGTGCAGTGAAGACCAAGTCGCTGCCCGACATATCTGATCAACAGAAGCCTCGTTCTTGAAGGCCCATGTGGAAGCCACAGCCCTAGTGGAATGAGCTGTGATTCTTTCAGGAGGCTGCCGTCCGGCAGTCTCATAAGCCAATCTGATGATGCTTTTAATCCAAAAAGAGAGAGAGGTAGAAGTTGCTTTTTGCCCTCTCCTTTTACCAGAATAAACAACAAACAAGGAAGATGTTTGTCTAAAATCCTTTGTAGCATCTAAATAGAATTTTAGAGCGCGAACAACATCCAAATTGTGCAACAAACGTTCCTTCTTTGAAACTGGATTCGGACACAAAGAAGGCACGACTATCTCCTGGTTAATGTTTTTGTTAGAAACAACTTTCGGAAGAAAACCAGGTTTAGTACGTAAAACCACCTTATCTGCATGGAACACCAGATAAGGAGGAGAACACTGCAGAGCAGATAATTCTGAAACTCTTCTAGCAGAAGAAATTGCAACCAAAAACAAAACTTTCCAAGATAATAACTTAATATCAACGGAATGTAAGGGTTCAAACGGAACCCCCTGAAGAACTGAAAGAACTAAGTTGAGACTCCAAGGAGGAGTCAAAGGTTTGTAAACAGGCTTGATTCTAACCAGAGCCTGAACAAAGGCTTGAACATCTGGCACAGCTGCCAGCTTTTTGTGAAGTAACACAGACAAGGCAGAAATCTGTCCCTTCAAGGAACTTGCAGATAATCCTTTCTCCAATCCTTCTTGAAGAAAGGATAGAATCTTAGGAATTTTTACCTTGTCCCAAGGGAATCCTTTAGATTCACACCAACAGATATATTTTTTCCATATTTTGTGGTAAATTTTTCTAGTTACAGGCTTTCTGGCCTGAACAAGAGTATCAATAACAGAATCTGAGAACCCTCGCTTTGATAAGATCAAGCGTTCAATCTCCAAGCAGTCAGTTGGAGTGAGACCAGATTCGGATGTTCGAACGGACCTTGAACAAGAAGGTCTCGTCTCAAAGGTAGCTTCCATGGTGGAGCCGATGACATATTCACCAGATCTGCATACCAAGTCCTGCGTGGCCACGCAGGAGCTATCAAGATCACCGATGCCCTCTCCTGATTGATCCTGGCTACCAGCCTGGGGATGAGAGGAAACGGCGGGAATACATAAGCTAGTTTGAAGGTCCAAGGTGCTACTAGTGCATCTACTAGAGTCGCCTTGGGATCCCTGGATCTGGACCCGTAGCAAGGAACCTTGAAGTTCTGACGAGAGGCCATCAGATCCATGTCTGGAATGCCCCACAGTTGAGTAATTTGGGCAAAGATTTCCGGATGGAGTTCCCACTCCCCCGGATGTAATGTCTGACGACTCAGAAAATCCGCTTCCCAATTTTCCACTCCTGGGATGTGGATTGCAGACAGGTGGCAGGAGTGAGTCTCCGCCCATTGAATGATTTTGGTCACTTCTTCCATCGCCAGGGAACTCCTTGTTCCCCCCTGATGGTTGATGTACGCAACAGTCGTCATGTTGTCTGATTGAAACCGTATGAACTTGGCCTTTGCTAGCTGAGGCCAAGCCTTGAGAGCATTGAGTATCGCTCTCAGTTCCAGAATATTTATCGGTAGAAGAGATTCTTCCCGAGACCAAAGACCCTGAGCTTTCAGGGGTCCCCAGACCGCGCCCCAGCCCATCAGACTGGCGTCGGTCGTGACAATGACCCACTCTGGCCTGCGGAAGTTCATCCCTTGTGACAGGTTGTCCAGGGACAGCCACCAACGGAGTGAATCTCTGGTCCTCTGATTTACTTGTATCGTCGGAGACAAGTCTGTATAGTCCCCATTCCACTGACTGAGCATGCACAGTTGTAATGGTCTTAGATGAATGCGCGCAAAAGGAACTATGTCCATTGCCGCTACCATCAAACCTATTACTTCCATGCACTGCGCTATGGAAGGAAGAGGAACGGAATGAAGTATTTGACAAGAGTTTAGAAGTTTTGTTTTTCTGGCCTCTGTCAGAAAAATCCTCATTTCTAAGGAGTCTATTATTGTTCCCAAGAAGGGAACCCTTGTTGACGGAGATAGAGAACTCTTTTCTACGTTCACTTTCCATCCGTGAGATCTGAGAAAGGCCAGGACTATGTCCGTGTGAGCCTTTGCTTGAGGAAGGGACGACGCTTGAATCAGAATGTCGTCCAAGTAAGGTACTACTGCAATGCCCCTTGGTCTTAGCACCGCTAGAAGGGACCCTAGTACCTTTGTGAAAATCCTTGGAGCAGTGGCTAATCCGAAAGGAAGTGCCACGAACTGGTAATGCTTGTCCAGGAATGCGAACCTTAGGAACCGATGATGTTCCTTGTGGATAGGAATATGTAGATACGCATCCTTTAAATCCACCGTGGTCATGAATTGACCTTCCTGGATGGAAGGAAGAATTGTTCGAATGGTTTCCATTTTGAACGATGGAACCTTGAGAAACTTGTTTAGGATCTTGAGATCTAAGATTGGTCTGAACGGTCCCTCTTTTTTGGGAACTACGAACAGATTGGAGTAGAACCCCATCCCTTGTTCCCCTAATGGAACAGGATGAATCACTCCCATTTTTAACAGGTCTTCTACACAATGTAAGAATGCCTGTTTTTTTATGTGGTCTGAAGACAATTGAGACCTGTGGAACCTCCCCCTTGGGGGAAGCCCCTTGAATTCCAGAAGATAACCTTGGGAGACTATTTCTAGTGCCCAAGGATCCAGAACATCTCTTGCCCAAGCCTGAGCGAAGAGAGAGAGTCTGCCCCCCACCAGATCCGGTCCCGGATCGGGGGCCAACATTTCATGCTGTCTTGGTAGCAGTGGCAGGTTTCTTGGCCTGCTTTCCCTTGTTCCAGCCTTGCATTGGTCTCCAGGCTGGCTTGGCTTGAGAAGTATTACCCTCTTGCTTAGAGGACGTAGCACTTGGGGCTGGTCCGTTTCTACGAAAGGGACGAAAATTAGGTTTATTTTTGGCCTTGAAAGACCTATCCTGAGGAAGGGCGTGGCCCTTACCCCCAGTGATATCAGAGATAATCTCTTTCAAGTCAGGGCCAAACAGCGTTTTCCCCTTGAAAGGAATGTTAAGCAATTTGTTCTTGGAAGACGCATCCGCTGACCAAGATTTCAACCAAAGCGCTCTGCGCGCCACAATAGCAAACCCAGAATTTTTCGCCGCTAACCTAGCCAATTGCAAAGTGGCGTCTAGGGTGAAAGAATTAGCCAATTTGAGAGCATGGATTCTGTCCATAATCTCCTCATAAGGAGGAGAATCACTAGTGATCGCCTTTTCTAGCTCATCGAACCAGAAACACGCGGCTGTAGTGACAGGGACAATGCATGAAATTGGTTGTAGAAGGTAACCTTGCTGAACAAACATCTTTTTAAGCAAACCTTCTAATTTTTTATCCATAGGATCTTTGAAAGCACAACTATCTTCTATGGGTATAGTGGTGCGTTTGTTTAAAGTAGAAACTGCCCCCTCGACCTTGGGGACTGTCTGCCATAAGTCCTTTCTGGGGTCGACCATAGGAAACAATTTTTTAAATATGGGGGGAGGGACGAAAGGTATACCGGGCCTTTCCCATTCTTTATTTACAATGTCCGCCACCCGCTTGGGTATAGGAAAAGCTTCTGGGGGCCCCGGGACCTCTAGGAACTTGTCCATTTTACATAGTTTCTCTGGGATGATCAAATTCTCACAATCATCCAGAGTGGATAACACCTCCTTAAGCAGAGCGCGGAGATGTTCCAACTTAAATTTAAATGTAATCACATCAGGTTCAGCTTGTTGAGAAATTTTCCCTGAATCTGAAATTTCTCCCTCAGACAAAACCTCCCTGGCCCCCTCAGACTGGTGTAGGGGCCCTTCAGAAACAATATCATCAGCGTCCTCATGCTCTTCAGTATTATCTAAAACAGAGCAGTCGCGCTTACGCTGATAAGTGGGCATTTTGGCTAAAATGTTTTTGATAGAATTATCCATTACAGCCGTTAATTGTTGCATAGTAAGGAGTATTGGCGCGCTAGATGTACTAGGGGCCTCCTGAGTGGGCAAGACTGGTGTAGACGAAGGAGGGGATGATGCAGTACCATGCTTACTCCCCTCACTTGAGGAATCATCTTGGGCATCATTTTCTCTAAATTTTGTGTCACATAAATCACATCTATTTAAATGAGAAGGAACCTTGGCTTCCCCACATTCAGAACACAGTCTATCTGGTAGTTCAGACATGTTAAACAGGCATAAACTTGATAACAAAGTACAAAAAACGTTTTAAAATAAAACCGTTACTGTCACTTTAAATTTTAAACTGAACACACTTTATTACTGCAATTGCGAAAAAGTATGAAGGAATTGTTCAAAATTCCACCACAGTGTCTTAAAGCCTTAAAAGTATTGCACACCAAATTTGGAAGCTTTAACCCTTAAAATAACGGAACCGGAGCCGTTTTTATCTTTAACCCCTTTACAGTCCCTGGTATCTGCTTTGCTGAGACCCAACCAAGCCCAAAGGGGAATACGATACCAAATGACGCCTTCAGAAAGTCTTTTCTATGTATCAGAGCTCCTCACACATGCGACTGCATGTCATGCTTCTCAAAAACAAGTGCGCAATACCGGCGCGAAAATGAGACTCTGCCTATGATTAGGGAAAGCCCCTAGAGAATAAGGTGTCCAAAACAGTGCCTGCCGATATTATTTTACAAAATACCCAGATTAAAATGATTCCTCAAGGCTAAATATGTTTATATATGAATCGATTTAGCCCAGAAAATGTCTACAGTCTTAAAAAGCCCTTGTGAAGCCCTTATTAATTGTCTGTAATAAAAATGGCTTACCGGATCCCATAGGGAAAATGACAGCTTCCAGCATTACATCGTCTTGTTAGAATGTGTCATACCTCAAGCAGTAAAATTCTGCTCACTGTTCCCTCAACTGAAGTTAATTCCTCTCAACAGTCCTGTGTGGAACAGCCATCGATTTTAGTAACGGTTGCTAAAATCATTTTCCTCTTACAAACAGAAATCTTCATCTCTTTTCTGTTTCAGAGTAAATAGTACATACCAGCACTATTTTAAAATAACAAACTCTTGATTGAATAATAAAAACTACAGTTAAACACTAAAAAACTCTAAGCCATCTCCGTGGAGATGTTGCCTGTACAACGGCAAAGAGAATGACTGGGGTAGGCGGAGCCTAGGAGGGATCATGTGACCAGCTTTGCTGGGCTCTTTGCCATTTCCTGTTGGGGAAGAGAATATCCCACAAGTAAGGATGACGCCGTGGACCGGACACACCTATGTTGGAGAAATCTTTGATTTCCTGACCTCCGTCAGAAAAATTTTCATGCCTACCGAATCTATCAGAGTTCCCAGGAAAGGAACTCTTGTGAGAGGGGTAAGTGAACTCTTTTTTACGTTCACCTTCCACCCGTGAGATCTTAGAAAAGCCAACACGATGTCCGTGTGAGATTTGGCTAGTTAGTAAGTTGACGCCTGAATTAAGATATCGAACATTTTATCACCTCTTTCACTTTACCCTTCCTAGTACTTAGAGTAGGCAAAGATAATGACTGGGGGTGGAGTCAAGGGAGGAGCTTTATAGACAGCTCTGCTGTGGTGCTCTGTGCCACTTCCTGTTAGCAGGAGGATAATATCCCACAAGTAAAGGATGAATCCGTGGACTCGTTGTACCTTATAGAAGAAATCATGAATTCTTACGTTACTAAAAATATAAGATTCCAACTAGACATTTCTTATGCATGATTTCAAAATATCAAGAAACAAACACATTTTAAAAAAATCATGTTTTTTGCCCCAGAAAGCTTTTTAGGAATGTTTGTGCCTGTGACCTTAAAATCTGTAAACATTTCAAGGTCAGAGATGCATACATTTGAAAAACACTTCCTCAAAGCTCATTCTTTAAAATAAAAAAAATCTGTTTTAAGATTCCTCAAACATTGTTACATATGTTGAAGGCTGCTTTGCCTAGTGCAGAAGTTCACTACATGTAGTTGAATTTCACAATCGTGATGCACTAGTTAAAAAAATTCAAACAAAAGGCAATCCTTAGTGTAGAATTATGTAACATGTTACAAAACATTTACTGTCCCTTTATTTAGCCAGTTATACGTAATGTTGCACAGCACACAAGAATCAAGAGAAACGTGAGAATTCATTAATCCCAATCACAACATTGGGAAAACCGTTATGCAAACACCTTCATATAATGCCTGGATGTCATTAAAGGGACAGTAAACACTTAATAAATGCTAGATAGAATGATGCATTCAAAGAAAAGTTTAGTCTGAGAATAACATGTTGGTGCATTTTTTTTTTAAGTTTCATTAGCTGTTTAAATATTGACAAAATAAGTGTAATGTTTTATTGAGGCCTATTTATCAAAGGTCTGTCGGACCTGATCCGACAGTGCGGATCAGGTCCGACAGACCTTGCTGAATGCGGTTAGCTGCTGGTGCAACGCCGCTCCCTGCAGGGAGGGTGTCAATCAACCCGATCGTACTCGATCGGGTTGAATTGTGGCGATCTCTGTCCGCCTGCTCAGAGCAGGGTTTATGGAGCACAGGTCTTGATAAATGGGCCTCTTAGTGTCTATAAAACAATGGGAGCTGCCATGTTGTAACAGGTTACCTTCTCTGCTGTGGCCAATTAGAGACAGTTATAAATTGGTCAATAGAGTGTGCAGCCAATGGCTGTGTGGAATATAACAGTTCCTGCAATCTGAAAGATGTCTCCTAGTTAAAAAGTATTGGAAACTCTACATCTTCACACTGGGCGCCGCCATTTTGGAGCTTATATTTGTTATGTATCTTTTAAACTGTCCAAAAAATGCAAAAATCTAACAGTTCAGCTCTATTATGTGAGCTACACTGAAGTAAAAGGCACAGCTGTCAAAAAGCCAGTAACATCACAGATCTGTGAAAGTGTACTATCACAGGGTGCAACAATACGAGAGCTACAAAATGGCGGCAGCCAGTATAAAATGTAGAGCTTTACCAACTGGATTCTGTAATGATTTAAAATAAGCTAACAATATTAAAGAGAGCTGCAGGTATAGGAGGAAATGCAAAAAACATGAGGAGTAGTAACCAACCTACTGTAGTTGTACACAGCAATTTAATACACTTTGACATGTGCAGTCCTATTTTTCTGATGACAATCCAAATTATTGATATTTAATGACACAATTACAGGGGGGAGTGGGGCATGTAAATTTAAACAACTTTCAACAGTGAAATGATTTGATAAAAACCCCAGACAACACTTTTCCTCCAATTACCAAATACCCCAAAACATTTTTTAGAATGCACCATTGATTTTGTGGAAACACACTGACATTACACTGATCATATTGGATGACAGTAGTAAGCAAATGTCACCAAACAGACACAATTGCTATCTGCTCAATCAATTAAAGTTAAATACAATTGCAAGTACTTTTACTCTAATAAAAACTATTAAAATACATAACACATTCTAACTATTCCGAGAATGCTCCTTTTGATTCACTTAAAAGTACATGCACACATATTTCTGTGATTTTGGCATACAAAAGGTTAATTGCACGAATGTCACCTATTATCATTGTTACACACTATTAAGAAGTCTATCAACACACAGGCCCTTTAAGATCTGAAGTAATCACTTAACCTGCAAAATCTTCATTTTGTTTGTCCTTAATCATGCACAATTTGTTTGTCCTTAATCATGCACATTTTGTCCTTAATCATGCACAATTTGTTTGTCCTAATCATGCACATTTTGTTTGTCCTTAATCATGCACATTTTGTTTGTCCTTAGTCATGCACATCTGATTTTTGGAATAGAAACTTGGGAGATTAATAATGCAGATAATGAATTTGTGCTGTTTTTGGGAGGTAACAATTATGAGTTTCAGTTGTATTAACAACAGATACATTTTGTGGTCACTAGAAAAACACACAGACAATAATAGCCGATCTTCAGAAAACCTTATTTGTCCAAACCTGCACAAGATTGAGATCAAACCCTTAATGACAAAAAGGGAAGTTATCATTAAAGGGATACTAAAGACACAATTAAACTTTCATGATTCGGACAGGATATGCAATTTTAAGATACTTTCCAATTTACTTCCATTATCAAATTTGCTTTTATGTGCACACTTTATGAAGCACCAGCTCCTACATGAACATGTGCAAGAGTTCACAGTGTATATGTATATGAGTCTGTGATTGGCTGATTGTTGTCACATCATACAGTAGTGGGTTGGCAAAATGAAGTACATTTGTAAATTTGTTACACAAAAAAAAATCTACTCATTTAAAATTCAGAGTAAGTGCTATTGCATTTCTACTGTATTTAATGGTCCTTTAAAGGGACACTGAACCCAAATTTTTTTCTTTCGTGATTCAGATAGAGCATGCAATTTTAAACAACTTTTTAATTTACTCCTATTATCAATTTTTCTTCGTCCTCTTGCTATCTTTATTTGAACAAGAAGGCATCTAAGCTTCTTATTTGGTTCAGACCTTTGGACAGCACTTTTTATTGGTGGATGAATTTATCCACCAATCAGCAAGAACAACCCAGGTTGTTCACCAAAAAATGGGCCTGCATCTAAACTTACATTCTTGCATTTCAAATAAAGATACCAAGAGAATTAAGAAAATTTGATAATAGGAGTAAATTAGAAAGTTGCTTAAAATGTCATGCTCTATCTGAATCACGAAAGAAAAAATTTGGTTAGGTTCAGTGTCCCTTTAAGTAAAATACTATTTTTGATTGTCTATATTTTTTGCTCACCAACACCTAAATTTATTTCCCCACTGCATTTTGTAGATCCCCCTCACCATCCTTCTTATAACTCAAATATTCTAATAATTGTGTAGTTTGCAATATATATTGAGTCCAAGACAGTTTTTTTGTAATACTTATTATGGCTTTTTCCCTGTGTTGAAACATTTGTGGTTCTTTTGCCTGTGGAGCGTATAACAAATCCACTAAAAGAGCTGTCAGAGTTGTCTTCATCAACCAATGAGATCCTATCCCTTAGAACAGTTGTCTACTTCCTATTAGTTTCAAAATCAATATACACAGGGGACTATCTATCAAGCTCCGAAAGGAGCTTGACGGCCCGTGTTTCTCGCGAATCTTCAGACTCGCCAGAAACAGCAGTTATGAAGCTCTGCTCTGAGCAGGTGGACAGACATTGCCGGAAATCAACCCGATCGAGTACGATCGGGTTGATTGACACCCCCCTGCTGGGCATCCATTGGCCGCGAGTCTTTAGGGGGCAGCGTTGCACCAGCAGCTCTTGTGAGCTGCTGGTGCAATGCTGAATACGGTCTAGTCAAAATTAAACTTTCAGGATTCAGAAAGGACATGTCATTTTAAACAACTTACCGATTTATTTTTATCATCAAATTTGCTTTGTTCTTTTGGTATTCTTTGTTGCAAGCTAAACCTAGGTAGGCTCATGTGCTAATTTCTAAGCCCTTGAAGACCGTTTCTTATCCCAGTGCATTTTGACCGCTTTTCACAGCTAGATAGCATTAGTTCACGTGTGCCATATAGATAGCATTCTGCTCACGCTCCGTGGAGTTATTTATAAGTCAGTACTGATTGGCTAAAATGCAAGTCTGTCAAAAGAACTGAAATAAGAGGACAGTCTGCAGAGGGTTAGATACAAGGTAATCACAGAGGTAAAAAGTATATTAATATAACCGTGTTAGTTATACAAAACTGGGGAATAAGTAATAAAGGGATTATCTATCTTTTTAAATAATAAAAATTCTGGAGTAGACTGTCCCTTTAAATAATGCTCTTAAGCCAGCATGATAGAAATTTGTTGAGTTTAATACTAAATGGCTCTTCTTTTATTAGATTATTAAATATTTAAAGTTTAAAAAAAATCTACTATTATTATTGTTTGTAAGGCAGCATCTTGCTCACCGTGCACAAAATGAAATAGAATGAAATACAAATGCCATAACATTTTGAAAAGAATATAAAGTTCAAGTTTTATAATGTGGTGACTTGACATTTTCTGGCACTTTCCTTGTGTAAATACTTTTGCTAACAAAATCAATATAGCTTAAAATAATAAAAATAATTAAAAAATAAATATTTATACAAATAAAACCATCGCTTGACTAATTTGCTAGTCAGACTCTCTAATTGTCTATTTACTCACATAAATCCAGGTCTGAAATCTGATTTCTTATCAATATTAGCACATTCTATTTGCCAGGAAAATAGAGAAATTAATCTCACACAGAAAAGACAGATAACTCAAACTATGCAGAAAATTTAGACAGTGGACTAGATTCATGGCTGTTCATTAGGCCACTGAAAGAGTTTCGTTGCTCAGCAGAGTTCATATTCCAAATTCATTGAGCCTCACTTCATCTGTCTTTTACAGTCAGTGGGCAATATTGCCAATAATGTATCTTGCACATCACGCAAGAATCACTAGCAACGGCAGAAAAACATTTACAACTGAAACACTTAAGGTTAGATTACAGTTGGAGCACAACGCTATGTGCGTTCCCGTTGTGGCAAAAATGCGCCTTTACTGTCGACCTGTAATTCTATTTATATTACAAGTAAATGTGATTGTGTTAACCATAGTGCGAACAAACCACATAAAAAATACAATGTACAGTACAGTAACACTCATATTAACACTGTCTAATAAAAATGATTTAATAATAATATTGCATGCAGTAGTTATAAGGGATCAAAATTAGGAGATGTCAGGTGTTAAAAAAGGGCTATAGTGCTTTTACATAGGGATCCATTGGAAAAAAACTTTATTAATATATAACAAGGCAATCGCAAGGGAGCAATTACCTGTAATCTCAGGCTCAGTAGCGCCTACAGAAATAACAAAACTGAGCGGAGATTACCGGTTTGCAAAAGCGCAAATATGCGCTCAACTTGTAATCTAGCCCTTAGGAAACACATTTGCAAAGCTGGTTCTGTATATGTGTGTAATTTTTAAACATTCACATGTATGTTTTATTATGGTAAAGTAGTGTCGCTGGATAGAACTAAATTTGTCTCTGCAAACTTGAGGATGCCAACGATGGTCTGACCATAAATGTTCCAGGAACTCTGGAGGTGTGGTTGAGTTTTTTTTTTACCTAAAGCTTGTTCATAAATAACCCCCAGTAGACTGAGTAAAATTTTCCTGGAGCACCAAACATATGTTAAAGGGGGAGTGCACGGCACATATTTGGTGGAAATGCCGCTCATTATAATACCCTTATGGAAAGCCGTACATGGAGAAATAGAAATGGTTCTACCCTGTAAACTACATTTTGATCCATTAACATTTTTATTCCACCACAAAATTGATCTCACCTGTAAAAATGAAAGGGACATAAAACCCAAAATGTTTATTTTATGATAGAACAAACCATTTTAAATGACTTTCCAATTTACTTTTATTATCAATATTGCTTAATTCTCTTGGTATCCTTTATTAAAGGGACAGCAATGCATTACTGGGGGGCTAGCTTAACACATTAGTAATCCAAAGAAAAGAGGTATATATGTGCAGCCACCAATCAGCAGCTAGCTCTCAGCTCCTGAGCCTGGGTATACTTTCAAAGAAGGTTACTAAGAGAATGAAGCAAATTAGATAACAGAAGTAAATTGGAAATTTGTTTAAAATCATATGCTCTGACTGAAGCATGAAAGAAAATGTTTGGGTTTCAACTTTCATGTCCCTTTAAATTGCGTTTTTTTCATATCCTTCTAAAAATAACAAATTAATTAATCCCTAGGAAATGGAAACAAATATCTGTCCCATCACCTTCAGAATGGATAACACAAATCAATAACACTATCTCTTTAGAAAGATACTTATACAGGGTTAGAGCCCAACTTCCATTGTACGATTACCAAAGTTCCTTTGGGAGAAATATATTAACAATCAGAGAATACACGGTTTGATTTGGCTTTCCAGAACTACACAGGGTTATTTGGAATGCAAATTTACACTGGAAAATAGTTCCTTTCAGGACTGGTATACACTTGTGTATTTAAATTTTGAGTATTTTGTCCCTTAAGAGAAAAAAAAGAAAAAAAGAAAAGGAAAATGAAAGCTTATTTAACTTATTCAACTAAAAGGCACCAGTCCATGACAAAGAGGCTCATTGGCTGTTAAAGACAACTCCCACTGCTCAACTGGTAGACACTGAAACACCCTACAAGCAGAAAAGCACAGCACAGGAAAATACATTTATAAAAAAATGAATATGCCCTCTTTTACATGCAACAAACGGGAAAAAAACGTTAAAAGTTTAGGCTGTTTGTATATCAAATGACTTGATGAATCAACAAAATCCAGACAAAATCCAGACAAATTTGCATTCGTCCGAAGCCCGAATGCACATCTCTAAATTATACTAAGCCAGCCTAGCTATCCTAAAATAACCAAAATAAAGGGACACGTGCCATTTATTTCAGAAATATTCTTGTGTTTGTAAATTTAAAGGTACCTTATATTTCAATGTATAATGTATGTTCTATTAAGAGCAAAAATAATCCCCTTTCACCACCTACTAGGCAACAAGTGAGCAACAAGCACGAAGTTTACGTCTCTTGCATTCATTGCGTGCAAACAGCATATACAGAATGTAAAATATGTGCATGGCATTTACTTTTGCATTTGAACTGTGACAGGGCAAGATTTACTATCCCAGCAGGCGGACAGGTTTGAAAGTAGTGAACCCGCCTGCAATCGCCACTAGTAATTCTGCATTGCAACACAAAATGTAACATTGCATAAGAGGTTTCTTGTACAGTGCTGCCCCCTGCTGCTGTGCAACCAATTACTCTAGAGCAGGGCATGTCAATCATGTCGGGGTACATGATCTTGTCACCTCTGAGGTGGTGGAAAGTAAAAATCAGCAGTTTCAGCTTCTGTAATATGTGGCTGCAGGTCTACTTATGTGTACCATCTCCACATAGCCGAAAAAGCTGCAAATGCAGCTTAATAAATTTAAATTGGCATTACAGATTGGTAATGGGGAGGCAAATTAAAAGGTTGGTAAACACCTTAAATTACATTCCAATAGATTAACATATCACCCGAGCCTGAACATTATTTTAAACAGATTAACATCTATCTGCTGCAATTGTTTTTTATTTGTCAAACTCCACCAAACACTTTCATTATTTGGAGGAGCCCATCAGGACTTGAGTCTGCAGATTATGGGGCCTGTGATATTCATTGGGGCCTATTTATTATGGTGTAAGCGGACATGATCCGATATAGCGGATCATGTCCGCTGCACATCGGTAAATCCCGACAGCATGCGCTCTCAGCATTTATCATTGCACCAGCAGTTCTTGTGAACTGCTGGTGCAATGCCGCCCCCTGCAGATTTGTGGCCAATCGGCCGCTAGCAGGGGAGTCAATCAACCCAATCATATTTGTTTGGGTTGATTTCTGTCCGCCGCCTCAGAGCAGGAGGACAGGTTATGGAGCAGCGGTCTTTAGGCCTTCAGGCTCGCCGGAAACACAGCATCAAGCTCCATACGGAGCTTGATAAATATGCCCCATTGTGTTAACAATATCTCAATTGTTCAGCTTTAGCAGATAACTGTAAATGAGAGACAGATATGTGGCAAGGTTATGGTTGTGAAGGCTGCCATGTGCTCTTTTAGTTTTCAGCATTGGAAAATCCACAATATTCAAACTTAAATTAAGGAAAAAGGAGCAAAATATAAATGATTCATTATACATAATTATTTTAGATCTCAAAATGTTTATTTAGTTTATTGACTAAATAAATAATATTTTTTAATGAAAAATATATGGTATGTTACATTTAAAGATGCAGTAAGTATATATATATATATATTTAAAATTACTTTTATACACTTTACATCCTTTAAGCAGAATACACTAAAAAAAGAAGATTCAGACATCCATTCAGCGCGCCTGGATTTCCCTTGTAAAATAATTATAGATATATAGGTTTTTCCTACTGCTAATTAGTTGAAATATTTTTATTGTTTAAACCACACATATTTTTTAGGTCATAGAAGTTCTTTCTTAGGCTGCTGTTTGGGAAATTCCCTCTCACCCTACCGTGGGACACTAGTAGCCGATAATAACAGGCTTGTATTTAAAGTGAATGTAAAGTTTAATGAGAAAGTGCCGGTTTTTAAAAATACTCTTAAAAACAGGGGCTTTCATTCATTAAAGGGAAACTGAACCCAAATTTTTTCTTTCATGGTTCAGATAGAGCATGCAATTTTAAGCAACTTTCTAATTTACTCCTATTACCATTTTTTCTTTGTTCTCTTGCTATCTTTATTTGAAAAAGAAGGAATCTAAGCTTTTTTATTTTGTTCAGACTCTGGACAGCACTTTTTTATTGGTGGATGAATTTATCCACCATTCAGCAAGAACAACCCAGGTTGTTCACCAAAAATGGGCCGGCATCTAAACTTACATTCTTGCATTTCAAATAAAGATACCAAGAGAATGAAGAAAATTTGATAATCGGAGTAAATTAGAAAGTTGCCTAAAATTTCATGCTCTACCTGAATCACGAAAGAAAAATTTTGGGTTCAGTGTCCCTTTAAACTTTACATTTAAGCGTTGTCTTAAAAATATTTACCTTTTTCCTTATGAAAATAGCCCGGCGATTCTCCGCCCGCAGCTCCTCTGTACTTAGCACCGCAATGACGAATCGGGCTTCCTCCAATCATCAAGGCGTCCAGCTCGTGAGGCCACAAAACGATTGGAGGAAGCTGGATTCGTCATCCATATGCTAAATACAGCATGAGAAGTGGACAGAGTTCGCCGGTCTGGTTTCATAAACAAAAAGGTAAGTATTTTTAAAAAGACGCTTCAATGTAAAGTTTAATGAATGAAAGTTCCCCTGTTTTTTTAAATTATTTTAAAAAAACAGACACTTTCTCATTAAACTTCACATTCACTTTAAGGGCTGTAGTTTGCTATATATCGCCTAGATTTAGAGTTTGGCGTTAGCCATCAAAAGCAGCATTAAGGGGTCCTAACGCTGCTTTTTAATTAATTTAATGATAGTGTAGTGTTAGGTTTAATTGTAACTTAGGTTAGGATTTATTTTACAGGTAATTTTGTAATTATTTTAACTAGGTAGCTATTAAATAGTTATGAACTATTTAATAGCTATTGTACCTGGTTAAAATAAATACAAAGTTGCCTGTAAAATAAATCTAAATCCTAAAATAGCTACAATGTAATTATTCGTTATATTGTAGCTATATTAGGGTTTATTTTATAGGTAAGTATTTAGTTTTAAATAGGATTAATTTTTTTAATTATAGTAAAATTATTTCTTTAACTTTAATTTATATTTAAGTTAGGGGGGTGTTAGGGTTAGACTTAGGTTTAGGGGTAAATAACTTTATTATAGTAGCGGCGACGTTGGGGGCGGCAGATTAGCGGTTAATATTTGTAGGTAGGTGGCGGCGATGTTAGGGAGGGCAGATTAGGGGTTAATAAAATGTATTATAGTGCTTGCGAGGCGGGAGTGCGGCGGTTTAGGGGTTAATACATTTATTATAATGGCGGCGAGGTCCGGTCGGCAGATTAGGGGTTAATAAGTGTAGGTAGGTGGCAGCGACGTGGGGGGGGGGGGGCAGATTAGGGGGCAATAAATATAATATAGGTGTCGGCGATGTTAGGGGCAGCAGATTAGGGGTTCATAGCTATAATGTAGGTTGCGGCGGTGTCCGGAGTGGCAGATTAGGGGTTAATAATAAAATGCAGGTGTCAGCGATGTCGGGGGCGGCAGATTAGGGGTTAATAAGTGTAAGGTTAGGTGTAGGTTTAGACTCTGGGTTCATGTTAGGGTGTTAGGTGTAGACTTACAGGCCCATTTATCAAGCTCCGTATGGAGCTTGAAGGGCCGTGTTTCTGGCGAGTCTTCAGACTCGCCAGAAACACAAGTTATGAAGCAGCGGTCTAAAGACCGCTGCTTCATAACCCTGTCCGCCTGCTCTGAGCAGGCGGACAGGAACCGCCGGAAATCAACCCGATCGAATACGATCGGGTTGATTGACAGCTCCCTGCTGGCGGCCGATTGGCCGCGAGTCAGCAGGGGGCGGCGTTGCACCAGCAGCTCTTGTGAGCTGCTGGTGCAATGTTAAATGTGGAGAGCGTATTGCTCTCCGCATTTAGCGAGGTCTTGCGGACCTGATCCGCAGTGTCGGATCAGGTCCGCAAGCCCTTTGATAAATGGGCCCCTTAGAGAGTGTTTCCCCATAGGAAATAATGGGGCTGCGTTAGGAGCTGAACGCTGCTTTTTTGCAGGTGTTAGTTTTTTTTCAGCCAGCTCAGCCCCATTGTTTCCTATGGGGATATCGTGCACAAGCACGTTTTTCCAGCTTACCGCTACCGTAAGCAGCGCTGGTATTGAGGGTTGAAGTGGAGCTAAATTATGCTCAACGCTCTCTTTTCTGAGGCTAACGCAGCCATTCAGACAACTCTAAATACCAGCGTTGTCTTAAGGGTGCGCTGGGAAAAAAAAGAAGCGTTAGCACCGCGGGTCTTTACCGACAAAACTCTAAATCTAGGCGTATATTAGGCAATTGTAGAGCAATATGTCAAGATTAGTTAAACACACTTTACTTTTGTTTTTATTAGTGTCTTATATAATTTATAGACAATTTTGTTACAGCAGCAAAAACACAAATAACTGAAACGGATGTGAAACAAATAATTAATTTTGTGAGTCAGACAGAGCATACAATTTTAAAAATAGTGTAAAATTTACATCTAGTATCAAATTTGCTTCGTTCTCATGTTATGCTTTGTTAAAGAGATACTAGATAGGTGTCTGGAGCACAGCCTAGCAGGAACTAGATCTGCCATCTAGTGCTCTTGCAAATGGATAACATTGTTGCAAAACTGCTGCCATATAGTGTTTCACACATGTGCACTCTCCTAAGCTTACATCTCTGATTTTCAACAACAAAAGATAACAAAAGAATGAAGACAGTTTGAAAGCTGTTTAAATATGCTTGCTCTATCTAAATCATGAAAGAATAAAATAGTTTTTTATGTCCCTTTAAAAAGATATACAAAAAGGCATACAAGAAAATAAGAGTATGACTACAGACTGCACTCTCATCAAAATATTAGTTTATTGCAAAACGGTATTTTGTGAGTCAAGTTCCCAAGCATAAAACACCATTAAAAACAAAGAAAAGAAAAGCAAATGAAGTGTGTTAGGCGCTGCCCCCGAGGTATAATAATACGTAAAATAATATATGTATAGTACAGATGAGAAAATAAAAAATCAGCTATACAAAAACAAAATTTATGCTTACCAGATAAATTCCTTTCTTTCCTGTCAGGGAGAGACCACAACTTCATTCCTTACTGTTAGGAAATACAACACCTGGCCACCAGGAGGAGGCAAAGACAACCCAGCCAAAGGCTTGAATATCCCTCCCACTTCCCCTATCATCCCAGTCATTCAGCCGAGGGAACAAGGAAAAGTAAGAGAAACATCAGGGTATAAAGGTGCCAGAAGAAAGCATAAAAAGGAAGCTGCCCAGATAAAATATCTTACGGGCGGGGTCGTGGACTCTTCCTGCCAGGAAAGAAAGGAATTTATCTGTAAGCATAAGTCCACAACTTCATTCCTTACTGTTGGGAAAAAAATACCCAAGCTCCAGAGGACACTGAAGGAATAACGGGAGGGAACAAAAAAGAGGCGGACCCTAATCTGAGGGCACCACAGCCAACAAAACCTTTCTCCCAAAAGCTGCTTCAGCCGAAGCAAACACATCAAACTTGTAAAATTTAGAAAAAGTATGTAAGGAGGACCAGGTAGCCGCCTTACAAATCTGCTCCATAGAGGCCTTGTTCTTAAAAGCTCAGGAAAAAGCTACTGCTATAGTGGAATGAGCCCTAATCCTCTAAGGAGGCTGTTGTCCCGCTGTCTCATAAGCTAGGCGGATGCCACTCCTCAACCAGAAAGACAAGGAAGACTTAGTGGCCTTCTGACCCCTACGTTTACCTGCATATATGACAAAGATGATGATTGTCTGAGCTCCTTAGTAGCCTGAAGGTAAACTTTCAAGGCACAAACCACATCTAGATTGTGAAGCAAACATTCCTTTACCGTGGAAGGATTGGAACACAAGGAAGGAACAACAATGTTCCGATTTGACACCACCTTAGGAAGGAAACCTAACTTAGTATGTAAAACCGCCTTATCGGCGTTAAAAACAAGGTAAGGGGGATCACACTGCAAGGCAGACATTTCAGAGACCCTGCAAGCAGAGGCAATAGCCAACAGAAAGAGAACCTTCCAGGATAACAGTTTAATGTTAACAGTATGCATTGGCTCAAACAGAGCCTGCTGCAACACACGAAGAACAAGGTTGAGACTCCAAGGTGGAGCCACCCTTCTAAACAAAGGCCTGATCCTAGTCAGGGCCTTAACAAAGGACTGCACATCCGGAAGCTCAGCTAATCTCTTGTGCAGCAACCCCGACAGGGCCGATAGCTGTTCCTTCAGGTAACTAGCAGATAGACCCTTCTCCAGTCAATCCTGGAGAAAGGATAAAATTCTGGCAACCTTAACCTTATGCCAAGAAAAACCACGCTCTTCACACCAGTGCAGATAAGTCTGCCATACCTTATGGTAGATGCGTTGAGTAACCAGCTTACGAGCTTGAATCAAATTGTTAATAACACTTTCAGAGAAACCTCTCTTGGCTAAGACTAAGCATTCAATCCCCATGCAGTCAGCCTCAGAGAATCTAGATTTTGATGTAGGAAGGGACCCTGTAGTAGCAGGTCCCTGCGACAGGGTAACCTCCATGGAGGAGATGAGGACATGCCCACCAGATCCGCGAACCAAGGCCTTCGCGGCCAGGATGGAGCAGTAAGAATCACTGGTGCTTGCTCCAAGCCACCACACAGGGGAGGAGAGGTAATGGAGGAAATAGATATATGAGTCTGAACCTCCAGGGAACCCCTAGAGCATCTATTAGTTCTGCTTGAGAATCCCTCTATCTCGACCTGTACCTGGGTAGTTTGGCATTTAGACATTTAGACGAGAGGCCATAAGGTTTATCTCCGTCATCCCCCATCTGGAGCATATCTCTGCAAATACCTCGGGGTGGAGATACCATTCCCCCGGGTGAAAAGATTGCCTGCTGGAATGTTGATCGCTGACAGCATACAGTTGTGGCTCTCCGCCCATTCCAGGATCTGAGAAGAAATTTTTTATCGCTAAGGAACTCCTTGTTCCTCCCTGATGGTTGATGTAGGATACCAAATTTATATTGTCCAATTGGAATCTGATAAACTGGGACGAACCCAGAAGGGGCCAATACTGGCCAAAGTTCTAAGATATTGATCGGCAACGTGGACTCCTCCTGAGTCCACAGACCCTGTGCCTTCCTGGCACCCCAAACAGCTCCCCAGCCGGATAGACTTGCGTCTGTAGTCATAATCTCCCAGTACGGTCTCAAGAAGCACGTGCCTTGGGACAGGTGATCTTGACAGAGCCACCAAGAGAGCAAATCTCTCGACAGGCTATCCAGTATTATCTGTTGGGACAGTTCTGAATGGTCGCCGTTCCATTGTAAGGGTCTGAGAAGGAATCTGGCAACGGGAATGATGCCCATACAAGACACCATGAGGCCAATCACCTCCATACACTGGGCCACTGAAGGACTTAGGGAGACCTGGAGGGCAAGACAAGCTGATGTTAGCTTGCAACGTCTCTGATCTGTTAGCAAGATCTTCATGGATACCGAGTCTATAACTGTACCCAAGAAATTCACCCTGGTATGTGGAGTAAGAGAACTCTTTTCCAAGTTTATCTTCCATCAATGAGACCGAAGAAGACTTAGAAGAAATTCTGAGTGCTCCCATTCTAGATAAAAATATGGTGCCTGTACTAAGATATCGTCCAGGTAAGGTGCTTAAGCGATACCCTGTGTTCTGGCAACCGCTAGGAGAGCTCCCAGAACCTTTGTAAATATTCTTGGAGCAGTAGCTAAGCCAAACAGAAGAGCTATGAACTGGAAGTGTTGGTCCACAAATGCAAACCTCAGGAATTGAAAATTTTCCCTGTGTATCTGAACGTGAAGGTATGAATCCTTCAGGTCTATGGTAGTCATAAACTGCCCTTCCTGAACCAGAGGAAGGATTGATCTTATTGTCTCCATCTTGAAGGATGGGACACCTAGAAATTTGTTTGGGCACTTCAAGTCCAGAATTGGATGAAAAGTTCTCTCGAAAAGTTCCCACGAAGAGGTTTGAATAGAACCCCAGACCTCTTTCTGATACAGGTACCGGGACAATTACTACAAAAGAGACTAGGTCCTGTACGCAACATAAAAAGGGATTTGCCCCGGGACTTGAATCCTATCCGGTATCCCTGAGACCTCCAGAACCCAAGGGTCCTGAAACCAAGCTTCTGAGAAAAGTGACAATCTGTCCCCTATTTGATCCGATACCGGATCGGGAGCCGCCCATTCATGCCAACTTGTTATCGGAGGGCTACTTTGTCTGTTTGTACTTGTTCCAGGACTGAGCCGGCTTACAAGTAAACTGGGGCTGCTCGGGCTTGGATGAGGATTGAGATCGTTGTCCAAACGAAAGGAACGAAAATTTGACAACTGTCGTCCCTTAGGTCTGCTCTTCTTATCCTGTGGCAGGAAGGATTCTATCCCTCCGGTAACCGTGGAAATGATGGAGTCCAGAATAAGATCTTCCCCTTGAAGGGGAGAGAAAGTAACCTTTATTTAGAAGTCATATCCGCAGACCAAGACTTCAACCAGAGAGTCCGGCGAGCTAGAACCGCAAAACCTGAAGCGTTTGCGTTCAGGCGAATAATTTGCATATTCACATCACAGATGAAGGAGTTAGCTATTCTTGATGCCTTAATTTTTTCCTGAATATCCACAAGGGGAGATTTCACCTCAATAAGTTCAGACAGAGTCGCACCAGTAGGTAGCTGCTCCCGCCACTGCAGCTACTGCTGCTGCAGGCTGGAATAAAAATCTGTGTGTTGGAACATTCTCCTCAGGAAATTTTCCAACTTCTTGTCCATAGGCTCTCTAAAGGATGAACTATCCTCAAGGGGGATATTAGTATGCTTAGCTAGCGTCGAAATGGCGACCCCACAATTCTATTTGAGAAACAGAGACCGTGAACAATTTCTTAAAAGTTGCAGAGGGAGAAAAGGAAGTTCTGATTCTTTCCATTCGTTACTAATAATGTTCGCCATACGAACTGGTACAAGAAAAGTCCGTGGGACCTTCCTGTCTTCGTAGACCCTGTCTAACTTAGGGATCTTAGGTTCCTCAGGTAGCTTAGCCTCTGGAACCTCTAGCATAGATAGGACCTCCTTTAGTAAAAAAATGCAAATGTTCAATTTTAAATCTAAAGGAGGGTTCCTCCACCGGAGGAGACTTAGTAACAGACGTCTCAGACTCAGAAAGTTCACCCTCTGAAGCTACAGAAGTTAACTCATCCTTGGATAGCTGAGACATACAGGCTAGATCCAATAGGAATTTAGATTCTAAGTCAGGAGAACTATGTTTAACCTTTCTCTTACGTTTCCCAAAGATAGGTAGGGCACTCAGGGCCGCAGACACTGCAGATTGTAGCTGTGCAATAAAGTCAGCAGGAAAAAGGCCCCCTCCAGATGGAGAATAAGTTGTGCCGTGGGGAACTGCATGTGAAGCGGTTTGAGTAGACAGGGCAGAAATCTCTCAGGTCATAGAATCCTGAGAGGTTGATGGCTCAGAGGGACTTATTGGGTATTGGCAGACTTAGCTCCCTTCTTAGACTTTAAAACAGTGCTTAGGCATTTGGAACAAAACTGAGCAGGCGGGCAAACCACAGCCTCCTCACAATATAAACAGATAATATTATTCACTATAGAAGGAGTGGAAGCCTCTAACGTAGTATCAGAGTCCTCCATAGCTTTGGTATGTAATTCCACAGATGGAGTAAAAAACGTTACAAAAAACAAGCGTTTTTAATATAAACAGGCACCTTTACAATCCCAGTGGCTGGGGCACTCACCACCTCCTAGACCCAGACAAATGATCAGTGAAACGCTCTCCTCAGGAGTGCTGTCTGCAGCAGGATCGCAAGGAAGTGAAAGAGGCCACACCTGGTCACATGGTGCGCAAAACAGGACTTCCCCTGCTATGCAAAAGAGTGTTAAGCTAATATGAGCTGCACAACACTCAAAAACGAAAGTGAATTCTGTCTGTTCCCAAGCCAAAAGCACACAGTCTTATAAGGCCAAAAACGAAAGTGAAACCTGTCTGTTCCCAAGCCAAAAGCACACAGTCTTATGAGCCCAAACCTAATGCAGAACATAAAAATCCCCATAACTGTTCCCAATAATCTTCCTAAAGGAGATATTAACCCTTGATCCTATTGAGGTGACCCTATACAAGAGTCCCTGCTATAACAATACAGCGGAATTACCCTCTAGGATCCATGCTGTGGAACAGATACAGCCTCTCAAGTGTGACAGCCTTGTAGTAAGGCTCTGACAGGGACCTAAGTGATTAAAAGCAAGCAGTGAAACTTGTCTGACACTGATTGCTCAGGAGTTGTTAGCCTGGATGGTTTCGCAGAAAAACTTTCCCTGCATCTTCAGACTAACTTTCATCAATACTTTCACTGAGAGGTTTATATGATTACTTAAAACTCCAGTCCTCTCTTGAAGGGAACATACCCATTACAGGACTATCCGAATCTTCTGACACTTCCCTGCCACCTCCTCTGGTGACGAAAGGCAAGGAATGATGGGGAGGATAGGGGAAGTATGAGGGATATTTAAGCCTTTGGCTGGGGTGTCTTTGCCTCCTCCTGGTGGCCAGGTGTTGTATTTCCCAATAGTAAGGAATGAAGTTGTGGACTCTCCCTGCCTTATGGAAAGAAATATTGTTACATATATGTAAATATTCTACGTAAGTCTTGTATATATGATCCACAAAAAGAACAAGACTATATAAGAGAAATGTCCTGTCCACTAAAGTGGGAGTATCTATGTGTTAACAACCCTATATTTCAAATTATTATGGATAAGATTACAAGTTGCGTTGCAAATCTTTTGCGAAAACACTGCACGCGTTATGGCTTTTACGCATATGGGGGCCTATCTATCAAACTCTGTAAGGAGCTTGAGGGCCCGTGTTTCTGGCGAGCCTGCAGGTTCTCCAGAAACAACAGTTATGAAGAGCTGCTGGTGCAATGCTGAATTCGGAGAGCGTATTGCTCTCCACATTAAGCGATGTCTGTCGGACCTGATCCGCACTGTCGGGTCAGGTCCGACAGACATTTCATAAATAGGCCTCTTAGGGTTGCACAGCTATTACAAGTTGCAAAATAACTTATTTTGCACGCGGGTTAGGCCGTATAATCTAAACAGTGCATTCACGTATTCCCCATAGAAGACAATGGAGAAGAAAAATAGAAAAAAAAACAAAAAAACCCTAATCAAAGCCCTTGACGTATTCTCCTCAACAAGGATATTGCGAAAATGTTTTCATAACGGAATATGTTCTATTTATTTATAAATAAATATTTATAGCGAGACATGTATATGAATATATATATGTCTAGATATCTCGAGATCTATATGCGAATATCGCTTTGAAAATCCCTCTAAGATATTGTGTAATGTGCATAAATTGTAAATTAAAATATTTTCATTATTTTCATAGTTAAACATATCTCTATACATATAAATTCATGTTTCTCTTTGTATTTGTATGTATGTCAATGCAAAATCCCTTTGTCAGCTTTTTTTTCTAACACCAGAGATCTTTGAGCCCTTATAACATTTGTGTGCAATATTTTATGTGAATAAATTTTATTAGACAGTGTTAATATGAGTGTAAATGTATTTTGAAGTGTTTTGTGAACATTTTATGTTGCGCAAAACTATTAACTACAGATCTTTGAGCGCAAATAGGATTGTTGCGTAAAAGGCGAATGTGCACGCACAATCGCGATTTTTCAAGACTTGTAATAGCTGCGCAATGGAAATTTATTGCAAAAAGACCATATCGTGCGCGGAAAACTCATAACGCACGACTTGTAATCTTGCCCGATGAGTGGTATAGAATATATGTAAGATAAAGAGAAAAAAGTCTTACTTGGTAGAATATAAAGGAAAATCCAAAAATGTAAGCACACATACAAATTATGTCACCCACTGTTTGTGAACTGAACTCTGTATTCTTCAACCGGAAAGGTGAGCGTGTTCGTATATATCGTCTCTTCACAGTCCCTGCTGTGACTGATGCTCTTTGCACAGTAAGTTTCCACTTCCTAATATAACTGGAGATTTGCAAAATAAGAAAATAAGAAAGCGCAACTGGGACTCATGTGAAGCAGTAATTTATTAAAAAATTGAGCTAAAAAAACAGGCACTTGTGGCATATCATTGGAAAAGCCTATCACCATAGTCCGGTCATACCACAGATTGTCCTACTACGTCACCTCACTCCTCCAAAAACGCTACAACCGACCAGCGGAAATGGCATGACCAGCGATAATGCAATCCGGGTCCTCCATGTGTGGAGTTTTCTATACGGAATGATACATTTTTGCATGATTTCCATTTTCCACCCATGCCAGCAAGTTTTTAAGAATCCGGCCCTTAGACTTGGCTTGAGGTCTGGTTTTGTGCCTTTGGGCATTATTTTTCTTTTTATATTTTGTGGAAGCGTTATTGAGAAATATCAGATCACACGAAGGATTTAAAGGCTTTATAAATAAGAAAAACAACAATTTGCCCAAATACTTTTTGTATATACAAACACGCAAGCACTCGCTGTTTTATATTTGACTATTGGTATAAAATCACAGCTTCTTTTAAACAGCGGTCAAAGTAAATAACCCTCCAAAGAACCAAACCAGTAACTTACCAAGATGGGGAATTTGTGGACTTGTGGCAAGTAGGTAACCATGGTGGCCCATTTCCTGCTAGCTGAAACCTAGAAAGCTTGTTTGAACGTTTTGTTACCTAATTCTCTTGAAACCCAATGAAGTGTTTGTCACTTGAAACATTAACTGAAAGATTAATGTTTAGCTTATAGTATTGTGCATAGAAATCACATGACTGACAGTACAAGAAAGGGTAGCCTGTAACGACTCCGCTCTATTAGGTACTTAATCATGCTTAACAAAAACACTTTGCCTATGGGAAAGTAGAGGAGCATTTTATAGTAGACCTGGTAATATGAGGAGAATGTACAGTAACCTGTTAAAGGGACATGAAACCCTAAAATGTATTTCATGATTCCAGCAAACCATACACATTTGTAAAAAACTTTCAAATGTACTTCTATTATCTCATTTGTTTTCTTTTCTCTGTATAATTTGTTGAAAAGTGTAACTAGGTAGGATCGGGAGCAGCAGTGCATTACTGGGAGACAGCTGCTTATGGGTGCCTGCACTTGTCATTGGCTTCCAGTAGTGCATTGCTGCTCCTTTAACTAAGGATACTAAAGAGGATAAAGCAAATGTTATAATACACGTAAACTGGAAAGTTGTTTAAAGTTGTATGCTCTGATCTGAATCATGAAATATATATATGTTTCTGTGTTATACTACTTGGATATCCTGCTTTTAGACTTTTTATACAAAATATATGTATGGGTGCACAATGCAGGGCAGCAGCTTCTAAGGCTAATAAGATGCTAGCATGTATTAAAAGAGGCATTGATGCAAAGGAGGAAAGCATAATTTGTCACTATATAAATCCCTAGTAAGACCTCCTCTTGAGTATGGAGTTCAGTTATACAGGCAAGTTTGTATTTATTTTAACTAGGTAGAATAGTTATTAAATAGTTATTAACTATTTAATAACTACCTAGCTAAAATAAATACAAATTTACCTGTAAAATAAAACCTATCCTAAGTTACACTAACACGTAACACTACACTATCATTAAATCAATTCCCTACATTAAATACAATTAAATAAATTAAAATAAATTAGCTAAATCACAATAAAAACCAAAACACTAAATTACAGAAAATAAAAAGCAAATTACAGATCTTTAAACTAATTACACCTAATCTAATAGCCCTATCAAAATAAAAAAGCCCCCCCAAAATAAAAAAAAACCTAGCCTAAACTAAACTACCAATAGGGCCTTTTGCTGGGCATTGCCCCAAAGAAATCAGCTCTTTTTCCTGTAAAAAAATACAAACACCCCCCAACAGTAAAACCCACCACCCACACAACCAAACCCCCAAATAAAAGCCTAACTAAAAAAAACCTAAGCTCCCCATTGCCCTGAAAAGGGCATTTGGATGGGCATTGCCAGGAAGGAAAGGAATTTATCTGGTAAGCATAAATTATGTTTTCTTTCCATAAGGCAGGGAGAGTCCACAACTTCATTCCTTACTGTTGGGAAAACTATACGTAAGCTCCAGAGGACACTTAAGGAATAACGGGAGGGAACAAACAAAGAGGTAGAGCCTATTCTGAGGGCAAAACAGCCTGCAGAACTTTTCTTCCGAAAGCCTGCAGAACTTTTCTTCAGCCGAAGCAAACACATCAAACTTGTAAAATTTAGAAAAAGTGTGTAAGGAGGACCAGGTAGCCGCCTTACAAATCTGATCCATAGAGGCTTTGTTCTTAAAAGCCTAGGAGGAAGCCACTGCTCTAGTGGAATGAGCCGTTATATTCTCAGGAGGTTGTATCCCCGCTGTCTCATAAGCTAAGCGGAAGACACTCCTCAACCAGAAAGATAGGAAAGTCGTAATAGCCTTCTGCCCCTTACGCTTCCCCGAATAGACGACAAACAAAGTGGAAGATTGTCTGAATTCCTTAGTAGCCTGAAGATAGAACTTCAAGGCAAGAACCACATCTAGATTGTGAAGCAAACGTTCATTCGCTGAAGCAGAATTAGAACACAAGGAAAGAACAACAATTTCTTGATAAATGTTACAATCCGACACCACCTTAGGAAGGAACCCTAATTTAGTACGTTAAACCACCTTATCAGCATGGAAAACCAAATAATGGGGGTCACATTGCAAAGCAGAAATCTCAGAAACTCTGCGCGCAGAGACAATAGCCAACAAAAAAAGAACCTTACAAGATAAGAATTCAATGTCAACAGTATGCATAGGCTCAAACGGAGTCTGCTGCAAAACACTAAGAACAAGATTGAGGCTCCAAGGCGGAGCCCCAGATCTAAACACAGGTCTGCTCCTAGTCAGAGCATTAACATAGGACTGCTCATCCGGAAGCTCAGTCAATCTCTTGTGCAGTAACACCAACAGGGTCGATATCTGTCCCTTCATGGAAATAGCAGATAAACGTTTCTCCAGACCATCCTAGAGAAAAGATAACATTCTGGCAACCTTAACTTTATGCCAGGAAAAGTTACACTCTCTTTACATCAGTACAAGTAAGTCCTCCACACTTTATGGTAGATATGACAAGTAACTGGCTTACGAGCTTGAAACAGAGTGTCGAGAACACTCTCAGAAAACCCTCTCTTGGCTAAGACTAAGGGGTCTATTTATGAAAGGCCTGTCCGACATGATCCGATCAGCGGATCATGTCCGACAGACCTTGCTGAATGCGGAGAGCAATACGCTCTCCGCATTCAGCATTGCACTAGCAGCTCTTGTGAACTGCTGGTGCAACGCCACCCCCTGCAGATTCTCGGCCACTAGCAGGGGGTTGTCAATCAAACCGATCGTATTTCTGTCCAGAGAAGGCGGACAGGTTATGGAGCCGCGGTCTTTAGACCGCTGCTTCAGAACTGGTGTTTCTGGTGAGCCTGAAGGCTCGCCAGAAACACGAGGCTTCAAGATCCATACAGAGCTTGATAGATATGCCCCTAAGCGTTCAAACTCCACGCAGTCAGCTTCAGAGAATCTAGATTTTGATGAACAAAGAGACCCCGTTTATCAGCAGATCTCTGCGACAAGGTAACTTCCACTGAGGAAATTAAGACATTCCCACCAGATCTGCAAACCATGTTGTCCTTCGCGGCCACAATCGAGCAATTAGAATCACTGATGTTCGCTCCTGCTTGATGCCAGCCACCACACGAGGGAGAAACGGTAATGGAGGAAAAAGATATATGAGCCTGAACCTCCATCGTACTGATAGGGCATCTATCAGTTCCGCCAGAGGATACCTTGACCTCGACCCGTACCTGGGTAGCTTGGTATTGAGGCAGGATGCCATGAGATCTATCTCCGGTGTCCCCCACTCACTGCATATCTCTGCAAACACCTCGGGTGGAGAGACCATTCCCCTGTGTAAAAGGATTGCCTACTGAGGAAGTCCGCTTACCAGTTGTCCACACCCGGAATGTGGATCGATGACAGCATACATCTGTAAGTCTCCGCCCACTCTTGTATCTGGTATACTTATCTCATCACCAAGGATCTTCTTGTTCCTCCCTGATGGTTGATTTAGGCAACCAAGGTTATATAGGCTGATTGGAATCTGATAAACTGGGACGAACCCAGAAGGGGCCAAGCCTTCAAGGCATTGAAGATTGCCCGGAGTTCCAATATATTGATCGGAAAGGAGGACTCCTCCTTAGTCCACAGCCCTTGTGCCCTCTTGCCACCTCAAAAGGCCCCCCAGCCGGAAATGCTTGCATCCGTAGTCACAATCTCCCAGGACAGTCTCAAGAAGCACGTGCCTTGGGACAGATGATCTGGACAGAGCCACCAAGAGAGCGAGTCTTTCGGCAGGTTGTCTAGCACAATCTGTTGAGACAGATTTGAATGTACGCCGTTCCATTTTCTCAGCATGCATAGTCTGAGATGGAATCTGGCAATGGGAATGATGTCCATACAGGACACCATGAGTCTGATCACCTCCATACACTGGGCCACTAAGGGTCTCAAGGAGGCCTGGAGGGCAAGACATGCAGTAGGTAGCTTGCAATGTCTCTGATCTGTAAGAAATATTCTCATGGATATGGAGTCTATTTTTGTTCCCAGGAAACTCTTTTCCAAGTTTATCTTCCATCCATGTGATCAAATAAGACTGAGAAGGGACTCTGAGTGTTCTTCCACAAGACGAAAAGATGGTGCCTGTACCAAAATATTGTCCAGGTAAGGCACTTCTGCAATACCTTGTGTTCTGGCAATGGCTAGAAGAGCCCCCAGAACCTTTAAAAATATCCTTGGGGCAGTAGCTAGGCCAAACGGAAGGGCTATGAACTGGAAGTGCTTGTCCAGAAAGGCAAACCTCAGGAACTGAAAATGCTCCCTGTGTATTGGAACATGAAGGTATGCATCCTTCAGGTCTATGGTGGTCATAAACTGTCCTTCCCGAACCAGAGGAAGGATTGACCGTATTGTCTCCATCTTGAAAAAAGGAAAACTAAGAAACTTGTTTAGGCACTTTAAGTCCAGTATTTAAGTTCCTCCTTTTTTGGAACCACGCAAAGGTTTGAATAAAACCCCAAACCTCTTTCTGCTGAAGTTACCGGGACAATTACTCCTAGAGAGGAGAGATCCCATACGCAACCTAAAAAGGCAGTCCTCTTTTCTGGTCTTGTAGACAGTCTGGAGAGTAGTAATCTGCCCCTGGGCGGATGAGATTTGAATCCTATCCGGTATCCTTGAGATACAACCTCCAGGACCCAAAGATCCTGTACATCCTGGAACCAAGCATCTGAAAAAAGAGACAGTCTGCCCCCTACTCAATCTGATCCCGGATCGGGGGCCGCCCCTTCATGCTAATTTGTTCTCTGCGGGCTTCTTAGTCTGTTTGGACTTATTCCAGGACTGAGCCGGCTTCCAAGTACGCATGGGCTGCTCGGACTTGGATGAGGATTTCTGTCTTTGTGATTTGTCAGAAAGAAAAGAACGAATATTAGACAATTGCTGTCCCTTAGGCATATTCTTTTTATCCTGCAGTAGAAATGCACCTTTCCCTCCAGTAACCGTAGAAATAATGGAGTCCAGCCTTGGACCGAATAAAATCTTCCCCTTGAAAGGTAGAGAAAGGAGTCTGGATTTAAAAGTCATATCCGCAGACCAAGACTTCAACAAGAGAGTCCGGGACCGCAAAGCCAGAAGCCTTTGCATTTAGGCGAATAATCTGCATATTTGCGTCACAGATGAAGGAGTTAGCAATTCTCTGAGCCTTAATCCTCTCCTGAATATCCTCGAGGGGAGTCTCCACCTCAATGAGCTCCGACAGAGTGTCACACCAGTAGGTGGCTGCTCCGGCAACCAAGGCTACAGCTGCCGCCGGTTGGAATAAAAACCTTGTATGTTGAAACATCTTCCTCAGAAAAGTTTCCATTTTCTTGTCCATAGGCTCTCTAAAAGAAGAACTATCCTCCAGAGGGATAGTAGTATGCTTAGCCAGCATAGTAATAGTGCTATACACCTTAGGGATGGAGCCCCACAAATCTAGTTGAGAGTCAGGGACCAGGAATAATTTTTTAAAAGTAGACAAGGGGAAAAAGACGTTCCTATTCTTACCTATTTGTTACTAATAATGTTCGCCATCTTAACTGGCAAAGGAAAAGTCAGAGGGACCTTCTTGTCTTCATAAACCCTGTCTAATTTATGGATCTTAGGTCCCTCAGGGAGTTTAGCCTCTGGAGACTCTAGTGTAGACAGAACCTCCTTTAATAAAAAACGCAAATGCTCAATTTTAAATCTAAAGGAGGGCTCCGCCACTGAAGGAGGTTTAGAAACTAAAGTCTCCAACTCAAATTTCACCCACTGAAGCTACAGAGGTTAACTCATCCTCGGATAGCTGTAACATAGTAGCTAAATTCGACAAAAATTTAGATTACTCTAGGTCAGGAGAACTATGTTTAACCTTTTTCTTAAGTTTGCTAGAGGAAGGTAAGGCACTGAGGCCGTCGATTGTAACTGCGCAGTAAAGTCCGCCGGAAAAAAGCCCCCTCCAGATGGAGGATAAGTTGAGCCGTGGGGAACTGCATGTGGAACGAGTAGTGTAGAAAGGGTAGTGATGTCTCAGAACATAGATTCCTCAGAGGTAGAGGGCTCAGAGGGGCTAATAGCGCTATGAGTATTAGCAGGCTTGTCTCCCTTCTTAGGCTTTAGAACAGTGCTTAGGCAAATGGAACAAAATTGAGCAGGCGGGCAAACCACGGCCTCCTCACAATATAAACAGTAATTATTAATCAGTACAAAAGGAGCGGAACCTTCTAATGTAGTATCAGAGTCCTCCATAGCTAAGATATATGCACAGAAGGATAGACAAAAAAGAAAACGCTTTTATTAAAAAAAACCGCACCTTTATAATCCCAATGGTTGGGGCACTCACCACCTCCTAGACCCAGAAAGCTAACAGTTAAAATGCTCTCCTTAGGAGCGATGTCCGCAGCAGGATCGTAGGAAAATGAAAAGACCGCACCCGGTCACATGATGCGTAGGACAGGACTTCCCTTGCTATGAAAAAGGCGCTAAGCTATTATGAGCTGCGCAACACTAAAAAACAAAAGTGAAACCTGTTGGTTCCAAGCCAAAAGCACACAGTCTATGAACCCAAAAAACTCTCACAAGAAAGCAGTTATAATAAACCCTAGTTGTTCAAATAATCTTCCTGAAGGAGATATTTACCCTCTATCCTATCGAGGCATAAAGGAGCCACACTGTGACCCTGTATAGCAAAAGTGAATATATAAAACGGTCTTACTCTCCAGGATACATACTGTGGAACAGGCACAGCTTCTCAAGTGTGACAGTCTTGCAGCGACGCTCTGACATGGACTTGAGTGTGTAACAGCAAGCAGTGAAACTCGTCAACACTGATTGCCCAGGAGCTGTTAGGCGACAGTCTGGATGTGTTTGCAGAAAAACTTTCCCTGCATCTCCAGACTCTAACTTTCATCAATACTCTCACTGAGAGGTTGAAATGATTACTTAAAGGGACAGTTTACTCAAAAATTTTCTCCCCTTTAATTTGTTCCCAATGATCCACTTTACCTGCTGCAGTGTATTAAATTGTTTACAAGTAGCTCCTTTACCCTTATATTGGCATTTGAAATTGTTAATTTAGCATGTGCTATCCCCACCTATTCTGAAAGTTTGTGGCCGCGCGTACCAGCTATAGATAAGCTTTGTAAACACAGACAGCAGAAGAAATTACACTCCCAGTGTGATAAAGCAGAGATAAGGTAATAAAATGTTGATTTTCCATTGTTCTCTCAAAGTATTGGTGATTGTTTTAAGGACAGATATAAGATAAAGAAGCAGGTATATGTGCACAATGTGATACAGTAATGAGATCTGATTATACCTACAAGCTCAACCTATTTTATTAGGCTGTGGCTTCAAAACACAAAATCAGAGCTTTAATATACAGAAATAAACCTTAAAAGGCTAATTTTCATACATTTTATACTCTGCAGTTGGTAAAAAAAGCAATTGTAAACACATTAAGGGAAAAACTATTTTACAGTATACTTTCCCTTTAAAACTCCAGTCCTTTCTTGAAGGGAACATATCCATTACAGGACTATCCAAATCTTCTGACACTTCTCTGCCACCTCCTAAAGTGATGAAAGGCAAATAATGACTGGGGGATTAGGGGAAGTGTGAGGGATATTTAAGCCTTTGGCTGGGGTGTCTTTGCCTCCTCCTGGTGGCCAGGTGTTGTATTTCCCAACAGTAAGGAATGAAGTTGTAGACTCTCCCTGCCTTATGGAAGGAAATATAACTATCTTAAAATAAATAAAAAGTTAACTCTGAAATAAAATTTAAAAAAAAAAAAGTGTAAACTATAAATTAACCTAACATAACTATTCTAATACAATTTAAAAAACTACCAATTAAAAAATCTAAATTACAAATTTAAAAAACCTAACACTACGAAAACATTTTAAAAATCTAAAATTACAAAAAATAATAAACACTAAATTACGAAAAATAAAAAAAATATAAGCTTACAAAAAATAATAAGCGAAATTATCAAAAATAAAAACAATTACACCTAATCTAATATCCCTATAAAAATAAAAAAGCCCCCCCAAAATAAAAACACTCCCTAACCTACAATAAACTATCAATATAATTTAGAAAGTCCCCTCTAAAAGTAAACCCCCCACCCAACCAACCCCCCAAAATAAAAAAAAAACTAACTCCAAAAAAAGGGACATTTGTATGGGCATTGCCCTTAAAAGGGCATTCAGCTATTTTACTGCCTTTAAAAGGGCATTCAGATCTTTTAACCTGCCCAAAGCCCTAATTTAAATAAAAACCCGACCCAACACTAACCCCATAAATTCTACTCACGGCTCTTGAAGTCCGGACATCCATCTTCACCCTGGTAGTGACACCTTCATCCAACTAGACATCCTGCGCAGAGCGTCCTCTTCATACGGTCACCGCCGTACACTAAAGTTGAATACAAGGTAGCCGTTTCCAAAATGGTGTACCTTGCATTCCTATTGGGTATTCTAGGATTTTTTAGAGTTAGGATTTTTATTTTGGGGGGTTGGTTGAGTCGGGGGGTTTACTCTTAGGGGGAACTTACTCATTTTTTTAAGGTAAAAGAGCTGTTTAACTTAGGGCAATGCCCTACAAATGGCCCTTTTAAGTGGTAGCCTATTGAAGGTTAGGGGGCGTTTTTATTTTGGGGGGGCTTTTTTATTTTATAGGGATATTAGCCCTTTAATGACCACAGCACTTTTCCATTTTCTGTCCATTTGGGACCAAGGCTATTTTTACATTTTTGCGGTGTTTGTGTTTAGCTGTAATTTTCCTCTTACTCATTTACTGTACCCACACATATTATATACCGTTTTTCTCGCCATTAAATGGACTTTCCAAAGATACCATTATTTTCATCATATCTTATAATTTACTTTTAAAAAAATTATAAAATATGAGAAAAAAATGGAAAAAAACACACTTTTTCTAACTTTGACCCCCAAAATCTGTTATACATCTGCAACCACCAAAAAACACCCATGCTAAATAGTTTCTAAATTTTGTCCTGAGTTTAGAAATACCCAATGTTTACATGTTCTCTGCTTTTTTTGTAAGTTATAGGGCCATAAATGCAAGTAGCACTTTGCTATTTCCAAACCATTTTTTTTTCAAGATTAGCGCTAGTTACATTAGAACACTAATATCTTTCAGGAATCCCTGAATATCTATTGACATGTATATATTTTTTTTTAGTAAACATCCCAAAGTATTGATCTAGGCCAATTTTGGTATATTTCATGCCACCATTTCACCGCCAAATGCGATCAAATACAAAAAATCGTTCACTTTTTCACAATTTTTTTCACAAACTTTTGGTTTCTCACTGAAATTATTTACAAACAGCTTGTGCAATTATGGCATCAATGATTGTAAATTTTTCTTTGGGATCCCCTTTGTTCAGAAATAGCAGACATATATGGCTTTGGTGTTGCTTTTTGGTAATTAGAAGGATGCTAAATGCCACTGTGCACCACACGTGTATTATGCCCAGCAGTAAAGGGGTTAATTAGGGAGCATGTAGGGAGCTTTTTGGGGTAATTTTAGCTTTAGTGTAGTGTAGTAGACAACCCCAAGTAATGATCTAGGCCCATTTTGGTATATTTCATGCCACCATTTCACCGCCAATTGCGATCAAATTAAAAAAAAAGTTAAATTTTTCACAATTTTAGGTTTCTCACTGAAATCATTTACAAACAGCTTGTGCAATTATGGCACAAATTGTTGTAAATGCTTCTCTGGGATCCCCTTTGTTCAGAAATAGCAGACATATATGGCTTTGGCATTGCTTTTTGGTACTTAGAAGGCCGCTAAATGCCGCTGCGCATCACACGTGTATTATAGCTAGCAGTGAAGGGGTTAATTAGGTAGCTTGTAGGGAGCTTGCAGGGTTAATATCACATTTAGTGTAGAGCTCAGCCTCCCACCTGAAATATCAGACCCCCTGATCCCTCCCAAACAGCTCTCTTCCCTCCCCCACCCCACAATTGTCCCCGCCATCTTAAGTACTGGCAGCAACTCTGCCAGTACTAAAATAAAATATATATTTAGGCTTTTTTGGGGGGGGGTTTTAAGCATATTTACATATGCTGCTGTGTAGGAGCCCCCCTTAGCCCCCAACCTGGCTGATCACCCCCAACAGCTGTCTAACCCTCCCCCTCTGCCTTAATGGCCGCCATCTTGGGTACTGGCAGCTGTCTGCCAGTACCCAGTTTATAAAAAAACAGTTGCTTTTTTATTTTTTCCCCATTTTCTGTAGTGTAGCTCCCCTACCCACCAAAGAACAAACCCCCACCCCCTCCTAGATACCTTTGATTGTTTGTTTTTTTAAAATAAATGCTTTTTTCTGAAACTTTTAGCACAGTCTTTTCTGTAGTGTAGCGGTTCCCACCCGCTCCCACCCCGTGCACGCGCCCGCCCGCCGCCCGGCGTGCACGCGCACGCGCCTGTGCGCGCCCCCATCGCCCCCGCCCCCGATCCCGCCCCCTCTACATTACCCGGCCCATCGATGGCCGCCCACCCGCCTCCCAAGTCAGCTCCCACCCACCAACGATACCGGCCATCGATGTCCGGTGCAGAGAGGGCCACAGAGTGGCTCTCTCTGCACCGGATGGCCATTTAAGGTTATTGCAGGATGCCTCCATATCGAGGCATCACTGCAATAACCGGAAAGCAGCTGGAAGCGAGCAGGATCGCTTCCAGCTGCTTTCCACACCGAGGACGTGCAGGGTACGTCCTCAGGCGTTAACTGCCTTTTTTTTGAGGACGTACCCTGCACGTCCTCGGTCATTAAGGGGTTAGATTAGGTGTAATTGTTTTTATTTTTGATAATTTTGTTTATTATTTTTGGTAGGCTCAATTTTTTTTATTTTTTATAATTTAGTGTTTATTATTTTTTGTAATTTTAAATTTTTTAAATTTTTCGTAGTACTAGGTTTTTTAAATTTGTAATTTAGATTTTTTTAATTGGTAGTTTTTTAAATTTTATTAGAATAGTTATGTTAAGTTAATTTATAGTTTAATTAGTTGTGTTTTTTTTATTTCACACATAAGTTTTTATTTTAAGATAGCTATATTGTAATTTTAATTTAAAGTTAGCGAGATGTTAGGTTTAGGGGTTAATAGTTTAATTTAGTGTTTTGCGATGTAAGGGGGCGACGATGTTAATAGGTTTAGTTTAGTAGTTATGATGTGGGGGGCTGGAGGTTTAGGGGTTAATACTATTATAGTGTTGGCGATGTGGGGGGCCGGCAGTTTAGGGGTTAATAGGTTTATTTAGGTGTCTGTGATATCGGGGTGGCAGATTAGGGGTTAATAACTTTTATTAGTGTCGGTGATGTCGGAGAGCAGCGGAATAGGGGTTAATAATCATATTTAGTGTCTGCGATGTCGGGGAGCAGCAAATTAGGGGTTAATAGGTTTATTTAATAGTCGGGATGTGGATGGGCAGCAGATTAGGGGTTAAAAGCTTTAATATAGTGTTTGCGATGCGGGAGGGTGGTGATTTAGGGGTTAATAGGTAGTTTATGGGTGTTAGTGTACTTTGTAACATTTTAGTTATGAGTTTTGTGAAACATTTTTGTTTTGCAAAATCCATAACTACTGCTCTCAGATGGCAGTATGGATCGTGTTGGTATAGGCTGTAACGCAAGCATTTTAGCCGGACCAGACAACCTATAATACGGTGCTATGGAAAATCTCACACTCAAACGTCATTTTTTTGAGTGCGGATTGGACGTTGCATTACAGGCTAAAATGCTTGCATTATAGCTATAGCGGCGCGATTATATGCGTTCCTGGCCATTCCAGCATAATGACAAATTTTTAAGTGTTAATAGCTGTACCACAAAACTCGTAATCTATCCGAATGTGTCTGTTGTAGCTTCTGAAAACGTATATATAGGAATAACTTACAGGTTTCATTAACCTACTTTACTTGTATATTAAGAATAAAACTATCAAAGGAAAGCAGTCTTGGCACCTCTATACCCCTCTGATCTCTCTACTTTTCCTTACCCTAGGCTTGAACAACTTAGAAAGTAGGGGAAGAGGGAGGGATATTTCAATGTTCTGTTTAGGGTGTCTTTGCCTCCACCTGGTGGCCAGGTGAAGTATTTTTTATTCTCAAAATGATTTTTTTTGCCAAAATAGTCTTCTAGTGCTTGACACCCAACAGTCATATTTTTGTAGCCATGAACACTCATGTCTGACACTCAATATGGTCTTTTGTCAAATGTATAAGAAACCTGATAGCTTTTCAAAAAAGATTTTTCTTCCCCAAAAAATGAATGCTTCTGATATAATTCGAAATGCACAGTTTTATGTTTCAAATGAAATTTTGAGTCCCTTTAGCTACTTGAATGAGTAGGACCACACTGTTTCATACTTTACATTCTCTGATTCACACACAATGAGGAAATGCCCAGGAACTACTTCACTGCTAGTGCGGCGCCACTCTCCATCCAACTCCAACACAACTAAGAGGGACAAAAGACCCCTCATTGGAAAGATGGGGATTTCATGGGAGTCTCGCAGGTGGCTGGCAGGTTATCGGCAGTGGTTATCTGAGCTAAATCCGGGGTTTGGTACATGCTACACCTTATTCATAAAAGAAATTCACCTCTTTCAAATGAACGGTTCTATGTTTGTCCAGCTGCCAGGTCCCTCCTATCCCTTTGACCTTGAAATATAAGGCTCTCATTTCAAAAAGGGGTGTACAAACTTTTAGCTATATGTCAAGTGATCGTCACCTCATTGTTTATTGTTGTTGTTAGGTGCAAGTATTATTATTATTATTAATAATAATAATATTACAGGTACAAATCCCCAAATCCAGAATTTCAAATCCAAACTAGTTCTGAAATCTGAACTTTTAAAAAATACATTTTTTTAAAGTTACTATTTTTCCCTGCCTGTAAGTCCCAATCTTCTCTGCCTGTGTCTTTGGTTTAGTTTTGTGTGTTCTAAAATGCAAATAATAGTCTATATTTATTTAAAACAACAAATATTATCTTTCTAATTACAGTAATGTACTCTTTCTGAGGGTACTATGTACTGTATTTAAAAGTATTAAAAATGACAAAAAACTACCTTTAGTTTACATATGTATAAGCTGTATTATGACATAAATACTGCCTAAATGATATACTTTAAGATATTGTTGTTTACATTTGGTTCTATTCTCTCTCCAAACTGTCCAGTTTTAAAGAAACAAATATTCCTAAATCCAAACTATTCCGAAATCCAAATTTTTTTTGGTCCCAAGCAGTTTGGATAAAGTGTTCTCTACCTGTTATATTATTATTACTACTATTTATTTTTACTTCATTTACACCTTGATTATTAGTTTTGCACTAAACAGGGTGCGAAACGAACGCAACAAAAGTTGCGTTATTTCACCCCCCATAGCTCTGCCATTACGAGTTTCTGAAAAGCCTCCTTGTGCGTGCAATATGGTAGCGTTAAGCTCCATACCGCACAAAAGCCAAGGGCTGAGAATACGTGCTTTTGCCCGTTTTCCCCATAAACATCAATGGGGAGAGAGTGTTAGAAAAAAAAACACCTGAAGTTGCGGAATGAAAATTCTCCGTAACGCAACCCCATTGATGTCTATGGGGGGAAAAAGTTACATTTAAACCCAACACCCTAACATAAACCCCAAGTCTAAACACCCCTAATCTGCTGCCCCCGACATCGCTGACACTAATAAAAGTTATTAACCCCTATTCCGCCGCTCCCCAACATCGCCACCACTAAATAAAGTTATTAACCCCTAAACCTCAGGCCTCCCACATCTCTGCAACTAAATAAACCTATTAACCTCTAAACCGCTGGCCCCCACATCGCAAAACACTAAATTAAACTATTAACCCCTAAACCTAACACCCCCCAACTTTAAATTAAAATTACAATATAACTCTATTTAAATAAATAAAAACTTACCTGTGAAATATAAATAAACCTAACATTAAACTAAAAATTAACCTAACCTTACTATTCTAATAAAATGAAAAAAAATGCTAATTAAAATATCTAAATTACAAATTTAAAAAAACCTAACACTACTAAAAAAAAATTCAAAAATCTAAATTACAACTAAAAAAAAAAAACCCTTCGAAAAATTAAAATAATCTAAGTTAACCAAAATTAATAAACAGTAAAATCACGAAAAATAAAAAACACTAAGATTAAAAATAAACAAAATAATCAAAAATAAAAACAAATTACACCTAATCTAATAGCCCTATAAAAATACCCCCCCCCAAAAAAAAAAACACCCTCTAGCCTTAAAAGGGCCCTTTTGTAGGGCATTGCCCTAAAGAAATCAGCTCTTTTATCTATAAAAATATACAAAGTCCCCCCAACAGTAAAACCTACCACCCAAACCCCCCAAAATAAAACACCTAACTCTAAAAAAAACCTAAGCTACCCATTGCCCCTAAAGGGACATTTGTATGGGCATTACCCTTAAAAGGGCATTTAGCTCTTTTTTAAGTGCCCATCCCTAATCTAAAAAAAAAAAGAAAAAAACCTTACACTAACCCCAGAAGATCTACTCACAGTTTCTGAAGTTCGGACATCCATCTCCATCCAGGCAGCGAGGTCTTCATCCATCCCGGAGGCGTCTTCTATCTTCATCCAGGTGGCGCGGAGCGGAGCCATCCTGGAAGCTGATCTAATCCTGCGTGGAGCGTCCTCTTCATACGGTCGTCACCGTACACTGAAGTTGAATGCAAGGTATCATGTCAGCATTTAACATATTGAGACATTACTAAATGGTGCAAGCACCTTAGACTCTCTGAGCAAGTGTTGTGTTTAAAATGCTGGTGGACGGTGCATACTTAAATACACTTTTCAAAAAGCTATAAATTTATTAGGAGCATTTTTGCTAATACATGTATGTTACAAAAATGCTTCTATTCAAAACTGAAATGCTTCCATGTGGATTCCAATTTTGGCTGAAATGTCCCTTTAAATGTGAGATTCAACAACAAACTTTGAAACAACTATATGATATGTGGGCTGATTTGAACAAACGCTATGAGAAATTGAATAAAGCTTGGAAGAATTAGATATTCAAATATTAAAACTTCTTAAAAGATACCATGAATTTGATTGTTCTCAGATCTGCTTGAGTGGAGATTAGATCATAATGCAGTTTTCGCTATTCTCCATTTGTTATGTATATGTCATTTTCTACATTCTGTTTTGCTTAAAATAAATCATGTAAAGAGATCCTAATATTGAGAAAGCTTTTTCTTTGCTATGTATGTAATTATAATTATTGTATGGATATATTGAGAATCATTTCTCTCTCTTTTACTGTGAATTTTTGGAGAAACGTACGTCGGCTTTTTATCATGTTTTGTTGGTGAGGTGCACCCAAAGCAGCAGAGTTGCCTCATGTACTTCTCTCTCTGTGGATCATGGTAGGGTTGAGTCCGGGGACTGCAATAACCGTCAAGCCCTAGAGTAAGAGCGTTCTTCACAAAACACTGGATTGGCTGAGTAATCAGCTGCTGGAGATGCATAGAGAAAACCACTAATTATAGCAGACTGGACAAGCACTGATGCTACCACACGGCTCTAACCAGTAACAGAGATTTTCTTGGTCTCTGTTGCATGGAATAATGTCCAACTGTTGTGTGGACGATTTAACCCAAACTCCTCCTAACCTACAATTAAAGATCCTACAGCGGGCAATTTAAAAGGGTTATTAAACCCTGTCCTTTGGCAAAAACAAATATGTTAAATAAAAGAAAACATAAAAAGAAATGCATAGGGCGAGATTACAAGCGGAGCGCTATTTAGCGATTTTGCTTCCGCTTGATTGCATTAGAAGTACGTTTTTTGCGCTTGTCGGGTTACACTCATATTACAAGTCAAAAGTAAAAAGTTATCGCTCTCACGCTAACCCGATGCACGCAAAAATCTGAACTTCCAATATCTCGCTCGATAACCTATTACCCTATAAAAGTCAATGGAGACGCTCTACTAATGTGCAAACCCAATTGCATATTTTCAAGTGTGCTAACCCCACATTAAAATATGAATATTTCACATTCCAATGTTCTTCACATAGCAGAATATGTTCTATTTATTCATAAATACATATTCCAATATATATTTAATAGTATTTTGGTACAATATATATCTTTTAGGTACAGATATATACATATATATATATATATATATATATATATATATATATATATATATAAATATCTATTTATAAATACTTAGAACATATTCAGCTATGTGAAGAACATTGGAATATGAAAAATTTACAGTAGATACATAGTTAAAACCTTTATTAAATATGAATATTGCATAAATATGCTTTTTTATGTGTTCATCTACTTAACCCCTTAACGACCAAGGATGTATAAGGCACGTCCTCCAAAAAGTGTCAGATGATTGACACGTTCTCTGGGGTTTCAAGCGCTCGCTTCCAGACGCTTTCAGGGTATTGCAGTGATGCATCGATATTGAGGACTCACTGCAATACCCTTTTTTATCCACCGATGCAGAGAGGGCAATTCGATGGTGCCAATCGTTGGTGGGTGGGAACCATAGCAGGGAGGCAGGTGGGTGGCCTATTGTTGATCAAGTTCCGTATCCTGTTTGTCCATAGTGCGTGGGGGGGGGTTGGTGGTGTGTGTGCGCGTGCCACATTTCCATTATATTGTATGAGGAGGATATTAAGGGTAGGTAGGGTAGGGTATTAAGGGGGGGCAGCTACACTACAGAAAATTGGGGTTTTATTTATTTAAGATGGTGGTAACTAGGTAGAGGGGGGAGGGTTAGAGAGTTGTTTGGGGAATCAGGGAGGTTGGGGGCTAAGGGGTGATCAAACGCTGCAGAATAACTATATAAAAAAAATGCCTTTTGTTTTGGTACTGGCAGACTTTCTGCCAGTACTTAAAGTGAAGTTCAATTTTTGGGCTTTTAAATACATCATGTTGAAGATTATGTTTAAAACATTAAAGTAGCTGACTTTATATGTTTAAAAAACTAACCCTTTGCCAAAAATATGTATTTATAATGTTCCTCCGTTACTGCGATTATCTCCACCCATACCAGACTTCCTGATTCTGCTTTGATGACTTTGTTTTTTTTATTACAAGCGGACTACGCTCGTGCACCCTTGTTATGTTTGAAATGTGCATGCGTATGGTCAGCCCAATAGCGCATGCGTTTCATTAACGGCCGTAACTTTGTTTGCAGTAAAGGAAACAATTTGCGCGTAACATGGACGAACATGCCGATGATGACGCGATATGTATTAACACGCATGCGCATTAGGTTTCGATGACGAAACTGAAAAGGGGCTGGACGCCACGGGGTTAAACAATCGATTGGAGCGTGAATATGTCAATCAAGGAAGGCACAATGACGGGCGGATTGTACAGATGAAACAGAGCGGTTATAAAAAGTAAAAATTAAAACTTTTGATTGAATTTATCGATAATTTGATGAATGAACCTCATACTGTTTTTAGGTAACATATTGAATTCTGCTACCCACAACCCCAGACTTGACCTTCACTTTAAAGTGAATGTCAAGTTTGATGAATCAGTGCCCGATTTTTAAAAACCCTATTAAAAACACGGGTACTTTCATTTATCAAACTTTACATTTCACTCGTTTTGTTAAAGGGACAGTAAAGTAAAAAAAAATCTTTCATGATTTAAATATGGCATGTAATTTTAAACAACTTTCCAATTTACTTTTATTGCCAATTTTGCTTTGTTCTTTTGGTATTCTTAGTTGAAAGCTAAATCCAGGAGGTTCATGTGGTAATTTCTTAGACCTTGAAGACTGCCTCTAATCTGAAAGCATTTTGACAGTTTTTCACCACTAGAGGGCGTTAGTTCATGTGTTTCATATAGATAACATTGAGGTCAGGCACGTGAAGCTCCTAGGAGTCAGCACTGATTGGTTAAAAATGCAAGTCTGTCAAAAGAACTGAAATAAGGGGGCAGTTTGCAGAGGCATAGATACAAGGTAATCACAGAGGTAAAAAGTATATTATTATAACTGTGTTGGTTTTACAAAATTGGGGAATGGGTAATAAAGGGATTATCTACCTTTTAAACGACAAAAATTCTGGTGTTTACTGTCCCTTTAAAATACTTACCTTTTAATCTTGAAAGCCGCTCCAGCGTTTCCCCTGCCCGTTGCAAGCCATTCATATGTCAAAAATGACGAATCCGGCTTCCGCCAATATCGCTGTTGCCTCAGGCAATGATTCCCCTTGGGGGGGGGGGAGAAACCGTGATTGGAGGATGCTGTATTCGTCATTGCTGACGTATGAAGTGACGAGCGGCAGGAATGAGAATCGCTGGAGCAGCTTTCAAGATTAAAAGGTAAGTATTTTAACAAAATTAGTGAAATGTAAAGTTTGATAAATGAAAGTGCCCCTGTTTTTAATAGGGTTTTAAAAAACCGGTTTCATCAAACTTGACATTCACTTTAAGATGGCGGTGACATTTGTGAGGTGGGGTAGGAAAGCTGTTTGAGGGGGGTCAGGGAGGGATCATAGGGTGGGATGTGTCAGGTGGGAGGCTGATCTTTACACTAAAGCTAAAATTAACCCTATTCACTGCTGGGCATAATACAAGTGTGGTGCGCAGCGACATTTAGCGGCCTTTCTTATTACCAAAAAGCAACGCCAAAGCCATATATGTCTGCTATTTCTAAACAAAAGGGATCCCAGAAAAGCATTTGCAACCATAATTGCACAAGCTGTTTGTAAATAATTTCTGTGAGAAACCTAAAGTTTGTGAAAAAGTGAACAATTTTTTTTTATTTGATCTCATTTGGCGGTGAAATGGTGGCATGAAATAGTACAAAATAGGCCTATATCAATACTTTGGATTGTCTACTACACTACACTAAAGTTAAAATTAACCCTACAAGCTCCCTAATTAACCCCTTCACTGCTAGACATAATAACGTGTGGTGCGTAGTGGCATTTAGTGGCCTTCTAATTACCAAAAAGCAACGCCAAAGCCATATATGTCTGCTATTTCTGAACAAAGGAGATCCCAGAGAAGCATTTAAAACCATTTGTGCCATAATTGCACAAACTGTTTGTAAATAATTTCAGTGAGAAACCTAAAGTTTGTGAAAAAGTTTGTGAAAAAACAGAATTTATGCTTACCTGATAAATTACTTTCTCCAACAGTGTGTCCCGTCCACGGCGTCATCCATAATTTGTGGGAATATTCTCTTCCCCAACAGGAAATGGCAAAGAGCACAGCAAAAGCTGTCCATATAGTCCCTCCTAGGCTCCGCCCACCCCAGTCATTCGACCGACGGACAGGAGAAAAACAGGAGAAACCATAGGGTGCCGTGGTGACTGTAGTTAAAGAAAGAAATTCATCAAACCTGATTAAAAAACCAGGGCGGGCCGTGGACCGGACACACCGTTGGAGAAAGTAATTTATCAGGTAAGCATAAATTCTGTTTTCTCCAACATTGGTGTGTCCGGTCCACGGCGTCATCCATAACTTGTGGGAACCAATACCAAAGCTTTAGGACACGGATGAAGGGAGGGAGCCAATCAGGTTACCTAAACGGAAGGCACCACGGCTTGCAAAACCTTTCTCCCAAAAATAGCCTCCGAAGAAGCAAAAGTATAAAATTTGTAGAATTTGGCAAAAGTGTGCAGGGAAGACCAAGTCGCTGCCTTACATATCTGATCAACAGAAGCCTCGTTCTTGAAGGCCCATGTGGAAGCCACAGCCCTAGTAGAGTGAGCTGTGATGCGTTCGGGAGGCTGCCGTCCGGCAGTCTCATAAGCCAATCGGATGATGCTTTTCAGCCAAAAGGAAAGAGAGGTAGCAGTAGCTTTTTGACCTCTCCTCTTGCCAGAATAAACTACAAACAGAGAAGACGTTTGTCTGAAATCCTTTGTTGCTTCTAAAAAGAACTTTAAAGCACGAACTACATCTAAATTGTGTAACAAACGTTCCTTCTTTGAAACTGGATTCGGATACAAAGAAGGCACAACTATTTCCTGGTTAATATTCTTGCTGGAAACAACCTTTGGAAGGAAACCAGGTTTAGTACGCAAAACAACCTTATCTGAATGGAACACCAGATAGGGCGGATTACACTGCAGAGCAGATAACTCAGAAACTCTTCTAGCAGAAGAAATAGCAACCAAAAACAGAACTTTCCAAGATAACATCTTGATATCTATGGAATGTAGAGGTTCAAACGGAACCCCTTGAAGAACTGAAAGAACTAAATTCAGACTCCAGGGAGGAGTCAAAGGTCTGTAAACAGGCTTGATCCTGACCAAAGCCTGAACAAAAGCTTGAACATCTGGCACACCAACAGATATATCTTTTCTATATTTTATGGAAAAAATTTTTAGTTACAGGTTTTCTGGCTTGTACCAGAGTATCTATCACAGAATCTGAAAACCCACGCTTAGATAAAATCAAGCGTTCAATTTCCAAGCCGTCAGCTGGAGGGAAACTAGATTTGGATGTTCGAATGGACCCTGTACTAGAAGATCGTGTCTCAAAGGTAGCTTCCATGGTGGAGCCGATAACATATTCACCAGGTCTGTATACCAAGTCCTGCGTGGCCACGCAGGAGCTATCAAGATCACCGAGGCCCTCTCCTGTTTGATCCTGGCTACCAGCCTGGGAATGAAAGGAAACGGTGGAAACACATAAGCTAGGTTGAAGGCCCAAGGCGCTACTAATGCATCCACTAGAGTCACCTTGGGATCCCTTGATCTGGACCCGTAGCAAGGAACCTTGAAGTTCTGATGAGACGCCATCAGATCCATGTCTGGAATGCCCCATAATTGAGTCAACTGGGCAAATATCTCCGGGTGGAGTTCCCACTCCCCCAGATGGAATGTCTGAGGACTCAGATAATCCGCCTCCCAGTTTTCCACTCCTGGGATGTGGATCGCAGATAGGTGGCAGGAGTGATCCTCCGCCCATTTTATGATTTTGGTCACTTCTCTCATCGCCAGGGAACTCCTTGTTCCCCCCTGATGGTTGATGTAAGCAACAGTCGTCATGTTGTCTGATTGGAATCTTATGAATCTGGCCTTTGCTAGTTGAGGCCAAGCCCTGAGAGTATTGAATATCGCTCTCAGTTCCAGAATGTTTATCGGGAGAAGAGACTCTTCCCGAGACCATAGACCCTGAGCTTTCAGGGAGTCCCAGACCGCGCCCCAGCCCACTAGACTGGCGTCGGTCGTGACGATGACCCACTCTGGTCTGCAGAAGCTCATTCCCTGGGACAAGTGATCCTGGGTTAGCCACCAACGGAGTGAGTCTCTGGTCTTCTGATCTACTTGAATCACTGTATAGTCCCCATTCCACTGTTTCAGCATGCACAGTTGTAATGGTCTTAGATGAATTCGCGCAAAAGGAACTATGTCCATTGCTGCAACCATCAACCCTACTACTTCCATGCACTGAGCTATGGAAGGTCGTGGAACAGAGTGAAGAACTTGACAAGCGTTTAGAAGTTTTGACTTTCTGACATCTGTCAGGAAAAATCTTCATTTCTAAAGAATCTATTATTGTCCCCAAGAAAGGAACTCTTGTCGACGGAGACAGGGAACTCTTTTCTATGTTCACCTTCCACCCGTGAGATCTGGGAAAGGCCTTAACGATGTCTGTGTGAGCCTTTGCCTTTGAAAGAGACGACGCTTGTATCAGAATGTCGTCCAAGTAAGGTGCCACTGCAATGCCCCTTGGTCTTAGAACCGCTAGAAGGGACCCGAGTACCTTTGTGAAAATCCTTGGAGCAGTGGCTAGCCCAAATGGGAGAGCCACAAACTGGTAATGTTTGTCCAGAAAGGCGAACCTTAGGAACTGATGATGATCTTTGTGGATAGGAATATGTAGATACGCATCCTTTAGATCCACGGTAGTCATAAATTGACCCTCCTGGATTGAAGGTAAAATCGTTCGAATAGTTTCCATTTTGAACGATGGCACTCTGAGAAATTTGTTTAGAATCTTTAAATCCAGAATTGGTCTAAAGTTCCCTCTTTTTTGGGAACTACAAACAGAGTTGAGTAAAACCCCATTCCTAGTTCCACAGATGGAACTGGGTGTATCACTCCCATTTTTAACAGGTCTTCTACACAATGTAAGAATGCCTGTCTCTTTATTTGGTTTGAAGATAAGTGAGACATGTGGAACCTTCCCATTGGGGGTAGTTCCTTGAATTCCAGAAGATAACCCTGAGAAACTATTTCTAGGGATCCTGAATATCTCTTGCCCAAGCCTGAGCAAAGAGAGAGAGTCTGCCCCCTACTAGATCCGGTCCCGGATCGGGGGCTACTCCTTCATGCTGTTTTGGTAGCAGCAGCAGGCTTCTTGGCCTGCTTACCCTTGTTCCAGCCTTGCATCGGTTTCCAAGCTGGTTTGGTTTGCGAAGCATTACCCTCTTGTCTAGAGGCTGCAGAGTTGGAGGCCGGTCCGTTCCTGAAATTGCGAAAGGAACGAAAATTAGACTTATTCTTGGCCTTGAAAGGCCTATCTTGTGGGAGGGCGTGGCCCTTACCCCCAGTGATGTCTGAGATAATCTCTTTCAATTCTGGCCCAAAAAGGGTTTTACCCTTGAAAGGGATATTAAGCAACTTTGTCTTGGAAGATACATCCGCTGACCAAGACTTTAGCCAGAGCGCTCTGCGCGCCACAATTGCAAACCCTGAATTTTTTCGCTGCTAATCTAGCTAACTGCAAAGCGGCATCTAAAATAAAGGAATTAGCTAACTTAAGTGCGTGAATTCTGTCCATAACCTCCTCATACGGAGTCTCTCTACTGAGCGACTTTTCTAGTTCCTCGAACCAGAACCACGCTGCTGTAGTGACAGGAATAATGCACGAAATAGGTTGCAGGAGGTAACCTTGCTGTACAAAAATCTTTTTAAGCAAACCCTCCAATTTTTTATCCATAGGATCTTTGAAAGCACAATTATCCTCGATAGGAATAGTAATGCGCTTAGCTAGTGTAGAAACTGCCCCCTCGACCTTAGGGACTGTCTGCCATAAGTCCTTTCTGGGGTCGACCATAGGAAATAATTTCTTAAATATAGGAGGGGGGACAAAAGGTATGCCAGGCTTCTCCCACTCCTTATTCACTATGTCCGCCACCCGCTTGGGTATAGGAAAAGCGTCGGGGTGCACCGGAACCTCTAGGAACTTGTCCATCTTGCACAATTTTTCTGGAATGACCAGGTTGTCACAATCATCCAGAGTAGATAGCACCTCCTTAAGCAGTGCGCGGAGATGCTATAATTTAAATTTAAATGTCACAACATCAGGTTCTGCCTGTTGAGAAATTCTACCTGAATCAGAAATTTCCCCATCTGACAAAACCTCCCTCATGGCCACTTCAGATTGGTGTGAGGGTATGACAGAGCAATTATCATCAGCGCCCTCCTGCTCTACAGTGTTTAAAACAGAGCAATCGCGCTTTCTCTGAAATGCAGGCATTTTGGATAAAATATTGGCGCGCTAGAAGTACTAGGGGCCTCCTGCGTGGGCAAAACTGGGGTAGACACAGAAGGAGATGATGTAGAACTATGTCAACTCCCTTCATCTGATGAATCATCTTGGGCAACTTTACTATCTGTGGCAGTACTGTCCTTACTTTGTTTGGACGCTATGGCACAATTATCACACAATTTTGAAGGGGGAGACACATTGGCTTCCATACATACAGAACATAGTTTATCTGAAGGCACAGACATGTTAAACAGGCTTAAACTTGTCAATAAAATACAAAAAAACGTTTTAAAACAAAACCGTTACTGTCTCTTTAATTTTTAAACAGGGCACACTTTTTTTACTGAATATGTGAAAAACTATGAAGGAATTGTTCAATTTTAACCAAATTTCCACCACAGTGTCTTAAAGCATTCAAAGCATTGCACCCCAAATTTCAGACCTTTAACCCTTAAAATGACGAAACCGGATCCGTTTACAGTTTTAACCCCTCTACAGTCCCAGCTACAGCCTTTGCTGCGACTTTACCAAACCCAGGGGGGTATACGATACCAAATGAAGCCTTCTAGGAACCTTTTCAACCACTTCCAGACCCACACACATGCAGCTGCATGTCCTGCTCTCAAAAGTAACTGCGCAGTAATGGCGCGAAAATTAGGCTCTGCCTACTACATAGAAGGCCCTTCCTGACTGGGAAGGTGTCTAAACCAGTGCCTGACGTAAAAAAACGTTCCCCAAAGTTATAAAGTGTGAATTTCAACTTCAAGCTGTATAAAATGCCCAAATAAAGCAATCGATCTAGCCCATAAAAATGTCTACCAGTTTTATAGCCCATATTAAGCCCTTTATTCTGTTTGAGACTAAGAAAATGGCTTACCGGTCCCCATGATGGGGAAAATGACAGCCTTCCAGCATTACACAGTCTTGTTAGAAATATGGCTAGTCATACCTTAAGCAGAAAAGTCTGCCAACTGTTTCCCCCAACTGAAGTTATCTCATCTCAACAGTCCTATGTGGAAACAGCAAACGATTTTAGTTACTGCTGCTAAAATCATATTCCTCTCACAAACAGAACTCTTCATCTTTTTCTGTTTCAGAGTAAATAGTACATACCAGCACTATTTTAAAATAACAAACTCTTGATAGTAGAATAAAAAACTACAACTAAACACCACATACTCTTCACCATCTCCGTGGAGATGCTGCTTGTTCAGCAGGCAAAGAGAATGACTGGGGTGGGCGGAGCCTAGGAGGGACTATATGGACAGCTTTTGCTGTGCTCTTTGCCATTTCCTCTTGGGGAAGAGTATATTCCCACAAGTTATGGATGACGCCGTGGACCGGATACACCAATGTTGGAGAAAGTGAACAATTTTTTTTATTTGATTGCATGTGGCATGAAATATACCAAAATGGGCCTAGATCAATACTTTGGGTTGTCTACTAAAAAAACATAATTTATGCTTACCTGATAAATTTATTTCTCTTGTAGTGTATCCAGTCCACGGATCATCCATTACTTATGGGATATTAACTCCTCCCCAACAGGAAGTGCAAGAGGATTCACCCAGCAGAGCTGCTATATAGCTCCTCCCCTAACTGCCATTACCAGTCATTCGACCGAAAACATGCAGAGAAAGGAAAACCATAGGGTACAGTGGTGACTGTAGTTTAATGGAAAAATTACCTGCTTTAAAGTGACAGGGCGGGCCGTGGACTGGATACACTACAAGAGAAATAAATTTATCAGGTAAGCATAAATTATGTTTTCTCTTGTTAAGTGTATCCAGTCCACGGATCATCCATTACTTATGGGATACCAATACCAAAGCTAAAGTACACGGATGACGGGAGGGACAGGCAGGCTCTTTATACGGAAGGAACCACTGCCTGAAGAACCTTTCTCCCAAAAACAGCCTCCGAAGAAGCAAAAGTGTCAAATTTGTAAAATTTGGAAAAAGTATGAAGAGAAGACCAAGTTGCAGCCTTGCAAATCTGTTCAACAGAAGCCTCATTCTTAAAGGCCCAAGTGGAAGCCACAGCTCTAGTAGAATGTGCTGTAATTCTTTCAGGAGGCTGCTGTCCAGCAGTCTCATAGGCTAACCGTATTATGCTACGAAGCCAAAAGGAGAGAGAGGTAGCCGAAGCTTTTTGACCTCTCCTCTGACCAGAATAAACGACAAACAGGGAAGACGTTTGTCGAAAATCCTTAGTTGCCTGTAGATAAAATTTCAGGGCACGGACTACATCTAGATTGTGTAGCAGACGTTCCTTTTTCGAAGAAGGATTAGGACACAAAGATGTAACCACAATCTCTTGATTGATATTCCTGTTAGTGACCACCTTAGGTAGGAACCCAGGTTTAGTACGCAGAACTACCTTGTCTGAATGAAAAATCAGATAAGGAGAATCACAATGTAAGGCAGATAACTCAGAGACTCTTCGAGCCGAGGAAATCGCCATTAAAAACAGAACTTTCCAAGATAACAACTTGATATCAATGGAATGAAGGGGTTCAAACGGAACCCCCTGTAAAACATTAAGAACTAAGTTCAAACTCCATGGTGGAGCAACAGTTTTAAACACAGGCTTGAGCCTAGCTAAAGCCTGACAAAAAGCTTGAACGTCCGGAACTTCTGACAGACGTTTGTGTAAAAGAATGGACAGAGCTGAAATCTGTCCCTTTAAGGAACTAGCGGATAAACCCTTTTCTAAACCTTCTTGTAGAAAAGACAATATCCTCGGAATCCTAACCTTACTCCATGAGTAACTCTTGGATTCGCACCAATATAAGTATTTGCGCCATATCTTATGGTAAATCTTTCTGGTAACAGGCTTCCTAGCCTGTATTAAGGTATCAATAACTGACTCAGAAAAACCACGTTTTGATAAAATCAAGCGTTCAATTTCCAAGCAGTCAGCTTCAGAGAAATTAGATTTTGATGTTTGAAGGGACCCTGGATCAGAAGGTCCTGTTTCAGAGGTAGCGACCAAGGTGGACAGGATGACATGTCCACTAGATCTGCATACCAAGTCCTGCGTGGCCATGCAGGTGCTATTAGAATCACTGATGCTCTCTCCTGTTTGATTCTGGCAATCAATCGAGGAAGCATCGGGAAGGGTGGAAACACATAAGCCATCCCGAAGGTCCAAGGTGCTGTCAAAGCATCTATCAGAACCGCTCCCGGATCCCTGGATCTGGACCCGTAACGAGGAAGCTTGGCGTTCTGTCGAGACGCCATGAGATCTATCTCTGGTTTGCCCCAACGTCGAAGTATTTGGGCAAAGACCTCCGGATGAAGTTCCCACTCCCCCGGATGAAAAGTCTGACGACTTAAGAAATCCGCCTCCCAGTTCTCCACTCCCGGGATGTGGATTGCTGACAGGTGGCAAGAGTGAGACTCTGCCCAGCGAATTATCTTTGATACTTCCATCATTGCTAGGGAGCTTCTTGTCCCTCCCTGATGGTTGATGTAAGCTACAGTGATGTTGTCCGACTGAAACCTGATGAACCCCCGAGTTGTTAACTGGGGCCAAGCCAGAAGGGCATTGAGAACTGCTCTCAATTCCAGAATGTTTATTGGTAGGAGACTCTCCTCCTGATTCCATTGTCCCTGAGCCTTCAGAGAATTTCAGACAGCGCCCCAACCTAGTAGGCTGGCGTCTGTTGTTACAATTGTCCAGTCCGGCCTGCTGAATGGCATCCCCCTGGACAGATGTGGCCGAGAAAGCCACCATAGAAGAGAATTTCTGGTCTCTTGATCCAGATTCAGAGTAGGGGACAAGTCTGAGTAATCCCCATTCCACTGACTTAGCATGCACAATTGCAGCGGTCTGAGATGTAGACGTGCAAAGGGTACTATGTCCATTGCTGCTACCATTAAGCCGATCACCTCCATGCATTGAGCTACTGACGGGTGTTGAATGGAATGAAGGACACGGCATGCATTTTGAAGCTTTGTTAACCTGTCTTCTGTCAGGTAAATCTTTATTTCTACAGAATCTATAAGAGTCCCCAAGAAGGGAACTCTTGTGAGTGGAAAGAGAGAACTCTTCTTTTCGTTCACCTTCCATCCATGCGACCTTAGAAATGCCAGTACTAACTCTGTATGAGACTTGGCAGTTTGAAAGCTTGAAGCTTGTATCAGAATGTCGTCTAGGTACGGAGCTACCGCAATTCCTCGCGGTCTTAGTACCGCCAGAAGAGCACACAGAACCTTTGTGAAGATTCTCGGAGCCGTAGCCAATCCGAATGGAAGAGCTACAAACTGGTAATGCCTGTCTAGAAAGGCAAACCTTAGATACCAGTAATGATCTTTGTGAATCGGTATGTGAAGGTAAGCATCCTTTAAATCCACTGTGGTCATGTACTGACCCTTTTGGATCATGGGTAAAATTGTCCGAATAGTTTCCATTTTGAACGATGGAACTCTTAGGAATTTGTTTAGGATCTTTAAATCCAAGATTGGCCTGAAAGTTCCCTCTTTTTTGGGAACTACAAACAGATTTGAGTAAAACCCTTGTCCTTGTTCCGACCGCGGAACCGGATGGATCACTCCAATTAATAAAAGATCTTGTACGCAGCGTAGAAACGCCTCTTTCTTTATTTGGTTTGTTGACAACCTTGACAGATGAAATCTCCCTCTTGGGGGAGAGAATTTGAAGTCTAGAAGGTATCCCTGAGATATGATCTCTAACGCCCAGGGATCCTGGACATCTCTTGCCCAAGCCTGGGCGAAGAGAGAAAGTCTGCCCCCCACTAGATCCGTTCCCGGATCGGGGGCCCTCGATTCATGCTGTCTTAGGGGCAGCAGCAGGTTTCCTGGCCTGCTTGCCCTTGTTCCAGGACTGGTTAGGTCTCCAGCCTTGTCTGTAGCGAGCAACAGCTCCTTCCTGTTTTGGTGCAGAGGAAGTTGATGCTGCTCCTGCTTTGAAATTACGAAAGGAACGAAAATTAGACTGTCTAGCCTTAGGTTTGGCTCTGTCTTGAGGCAGGGCATGGCCTTTACCTCCTGTAATGTCAGCGATAATTTCTTTCAACCCGGGCCCGAATAAGGTCTGCCCTTTGAAAGGTATATTAAGCAATTTAGATTTAGAAGTAACGTCAGCTGACCAGGATTTTAGCCACAGTGCTCTGCGTGCCTGAATGGCGAATCCGGAATTCTTAGCCGTAAGTTTAGTTAAATGTACTACGGCATCTGAAATAAATGAGTTAGCTAACTTAAGGGCTTTAAGCTTGTGTGTAATCTCATCTAATGGAGCTGATTCAAGTGTCTCTTCCAGAGACTCAAACCAAAATGCTGCTGCAGCCGTGACAGCCGCAATGCATGCAAGAGGTTGCAATATAAAACCTTGTTGAACAAACATTTTCTTAAGGTAACCCTCTAACTTTTTATCCATTGGATCTGAAAAGGCACAGCTATCCTCCACCGGGATAGTGGTACGCTTAGCTAAAGTAGAAACTGCTCCCTCCACCTTAGGGACCGTTTGCCATAAGTCCCGTGTGGTGGCGTCTATTGGAAACATCTTTCTAAATATCGGAGGGGGTGAGAACGGCACACCGGGTCTATCCCACTCCTTAGTAACAATTTCAGTAAGTCTCTTAGGTATAGGAAAAACGTCAGTACTCGCCGGTACCGCAAAATATTTATCCAACCTACACATTTTCTCTGGTATTGCAACTGTGTTACAATCATTCAGAGCCGCTAACACCTCCCCTAGTAATACACGGAGGTTTTCCAGCTTAAATGTAAAATTTGAAATATATGAATCCAGTTTGTTTGGATCAGAACCGTCACCCGCAGAATGAAGCTCTCCGTCCTCATGTTCTGCAATTTGTGACGCAGTGTCTGACATGGCCCTAATATTATCAGCGCACTCTGTTCTCACCCCAGAGTGATCACGCTTACCTCTTAGTTCTGGTAATTTAGCCAAAACTTCAGTCATAACAGTAGCCATATCCTGTAATGTGATTTGTAATGGCCGCCCAGATGTACTCGGCGCTACAATATCACGCACCTCCCGAGCGGGAGATGCAGGTACTGACACGTGAGGCGAGTTAGTCGGCATAACTCTCCCCTCGTTGTTTGGTGAAATATGTTCAATTTGTACAGATTGACTTTTATTTAAAGTAGCATCAATACAGTTAGTACATAAATTTCTATTGGGCTCCACTTTGGCTTTAGCACATATAGCACAGATATCTTCCTCTGAATCAGACATGTTTAACACACTAGCAAATAAACTAGCAAATTGGAAATACTTTTCAAGTAATTTACTATAATATGAAAACGTACTGTGCCTATAAGAAGCACAGAAAAAGTTATGACAGTTGAAAATTAATAAACTGAAAAGTTATAGCATCAAATCTTTGTAAAAAACACAATTTTAGCAAAGGATTGCTCCCATTAGCAAAGGATAACTAACCCTGATAGCAGAAAAAAAAAAAAAAATACAGAAATAAACGTTTTTTTTTTTTTTATCACAGTCAACTACAATCTCACAGCTCTGCTGTGAGTGATTACCTCCCTCAAAACAAGTTTTGAAGACCCCTGAGTTCTGTAGAGATGAACCGGATCATGCAGGGAAGACAATAAACTTCTGACTGAATTTTTTGATGCGTAGCAAAAGCACCAAAAAAGGTCCCTCCCCCTCACACATAACAGTGAGAGAGATCAGTAAACTAAATAAAACAACTGGCAAGTGGAAAAAAATAGTGCCCAAAACATTTTTTCACCCAGTACCTCAGAAAATTAAACGATTTTACATGCCAGCAAAAAACGTTTAACATTAATAAATTGAGTGTTATTAAAAAGCCTGTTGCTAGTCCCTGCCAATTAGGCTAAAGTTTTATGCATACAGTATAATTCCAGTGAAGTGCCATTCCCCAGAATACTGAAGTGTAAAATATACATACATGACAGCCTGATACCAGTTGCTGCTACTGCATTTAAGGCTGAGTTTACATTATATCGGTATGGCAGAATTTTCTCATCAATTCCATTGTCAGAAAATAATAAGCTGCTACATACCTCTTTGCAGATTAATCTGCCCGCTGTCCCCTGATCTGAAGTTTACCTCTCCTCAGATGGCCGAGAAACAGCAATATGATCTTAACTACTCCGGCTAAAATCATAGAAAAACTCAGGTAGATTCTTCTTCAAATTCTACCAGAGAAGGAATAACACACTCCGGTGCTATTATAAAATAACAAACTTTTGATTGAAGGTATGAAACTAAGTATAATCACCACAGTCCTCTCACACATCCTATCTATTCGTTGGGTGCAAGAGAATGACTGGTAATGGCAGTTAGGGGAGGAGCTATATAGCAGCTCTGCTGGGTGAATCCTCTTGCACTTCCTGTTGGGGAGGAGTTAATATCCCATAAGTAATGGATGATCCGTGGACTGAATACACTTAACAAGAGAAAAATATATATATACATGTGAAGGGTTATTCATGGATTCCTGACAGATATCAGTGTCCCAATATATCTTTCGCTAATTTTGAAAAAAGAAAATTTATGCTTACCTGATAAATTTATTTATTTCTTGACACGGTGAGTCCACGGATCATCATAATTAGTGTTGGGAATATCACTCCTGACCAGCAGGAGGAGGCAAAGAGCACCACAGCAAAGCTGATAATTATCACTTACCTACCCACAAACCCCAGTCATTTGACCAAAGGGAAAGGAGAAAGGAAGTAACATAAAGGTGCAGAGGTGCCTGAGGTTTATAGAAAAATAAACTGTCTGAAAAATACAGGGCGGACCGTGGACTTGCTGTGTCAAGAAATAAATAAATTCATCAGGTAATCATACATTTTCTTTTCTTTCTAATGACACGGTGAGTCCACGGATCATGATACTTACTGTTGGGAACCAATACCCAAGCCTGAGGAGACCGAATAATGAGAGAAGTGAGACATTGGGAGCAAGACTATAAGATAGTACAAACCATAGATCCCTAGTTGATATGGTGACTACAGTCAATACATATAGCAATGAACAGGCAAAAGATGGGGACCCAATAAGAACAAAGAAAAAAGAAGAAGATCTAAAGGCAAAGTAACCAAGCAGATTGACAAGAGCAGCAAAAGAACAAAAGAAGAAGAACTATTAAGTATTATCAACTTGTCCACAGTGGAGTTAACGAAAACTCAGGAGAGAGCACTGTCAAAGGAAATGGGGTTCTCACCCCTAAAAGATATGGACCTGTTTAATACTATAATTGATGTTAATAAATTTGTAAGAAAAATTTAAGAGACATTTTTCAAATGAAGATCCACCATCCATCAATATTATTGATGACCCTGTAATTATAAACAGTCAGGCTACTGATATTAATATAGAAGTGTTAAAATTTGATGAATTATGTGATGCAATTAGTCTAAGTATGCTGGCAAGTGATAGTCTAACACATGATTAGTCAAATGTATGTGTTCCTAGCTCCACACAAAGAATAGGACACATTAGTACATTCTACCCTATACATGCTAGAGGTGACCTTATTGAAGTGTTCCACACAGTGGTAGAGGAGGAATTAACTCAATTGTATGAAAATAAAGTAAAAGGGAAAAGAAAAAAGAAAAAATGGCATAATTTATCAGTAGATGAGAGAGTAGCGTTAAAAGAAATAAAGGACCATAAAAGCCTGGTAATATCTAAATCTGATAAAGGGGGCCCTATTGTAGTTCAATATAGGATAGATTATGTAACAGAAGCTTTTAAACAACTGTCAGATAGAGATACATACCGAAGATTAACTTTTAACCCTACAGAACAGTATAAAAGTGAACTTAAAGTACTACTTGATGAAGGCGTTTATTATGATTTTCTCACACAGACCCAAGCTGAATGTTTGATTAATGAGAGTCCATCGATATCCGTGTTTAAACATCTACCGAAAATACATAAATGTGCACGTAAACCACTGGGGTGACCCATTATATCCACTATAGGTACCATAGGAGAAAATTTGGGTAGATGGGTGGATAATTTTCTACAGCCAATAGTGAGGAACATACCTGGATATCTTAGAGATACAAAACATTTATTGAGAAAACTGAAAGGATGTATGTGGGATTAAGAATACTGCTTCTTGACAGTAGATGTAGTATCCTTATACTCCTGTATACCTCATGACCAAGGTACAGCAATGGGGGCAAAATTCGCACCCTCATATACTAATCTGTACCTTGCTTACTTTGAAATAAATAAAATATTTACAAAAAGTAATCCATTTGAAAAAAACATACTGTTTTATACAAGATTTATAGATGATCTTTTAATTATTTGGAAAAATGACGCCTCTAGTGTAGACCAATTCATAGGATATCTTAATGATAACGATAAAAACTTGAAATTTCTCAGATTAAGATTTGACTATAAAAGGGGACAGTGAGAAAGGGTTAATAAATACAGATATATATAGGGAAGAAGTATCAGGAAATACTATACTCTGGTCATCCAAAGTGTGTAAAGAAAGGGATCCCTAAAGGCCAGTTTATGCACCTGATGAGAAATTGTAATATGGATGAAAAATCAGGCTCAGGCAAATAACCTAAAAGAAAGATTGATGGCTAGGGGTTATGAAGAGAAAGATTTATTAAGAACTATGGCAGAGGTCCAATCAATGGACAGAATGACACTTTTAAGAGAAAAGATAAGAAAAAGGAGGAAAGATTAAAAGAGCTCGATACTCTTACATTTTCGACTAAATATAGTAGACAATATTCAGAGATATGTAATATTATCCAGAAATTTAGTCCACTATTGAAGAATGATCCCAAACTAAAGGATGTTATAGAGAGAGGTATTAGATGTGTCTCTAGAAAGTCAGAGACTATAGAAAACAATTTGAAAAGGGATTTCTCTGTAAAACCTCATTCTTTTGGTGATGTTCGTTTATGTTACGGTAATGGAGTTAACCCTGGAGGCCTACAGTCACTAGTTCCTGAGTTAAACAGCATTGTCCGGTGGAGCGGAGTTCGTTGAGACCAGCTGCTATCCCGCGTTGGTGGGGCCGGTACAGTGAGTAATTTGGAAGTGTCACTTATTATACCTAGTTTGGATACACTCGACTCCTTGTTTGTTGTCTTTATAATGATAATATACCTGTGATACATGATATTATACCTCATATTACAAAAAGACTAAGGAGGATTGGCGGTGCAATAGATCAACTTGTGTTATACTTGACATGCTGTGTATATAAGTACACTCCAGCTTAATCTATCTACTTAAACACTGCATGTTATACAAATCTACCAGATACATGGGTGTTATTATCTCAGGTACAAACGTTATGATTTTCTTCTGTAAATTTAATACCCGCCATTAGGCTGATTCTCTGATTGTTTGCATATGTCTTAGAAGCCGAAGAAACATTGACATGTGCTTCTTAATTCAGACATATTTATGGATATCTGCATATACTTTATAAATTAATGGAACATTGTTTTGAAGATCAGTCTTTTGTTATGGCAATTACAGGGTATATTTACAAAGGATTATAATAGACTACTAGTGGTCACTAAGAATTATACACCCAAGCCTGAGGACACAGATGATAAGGGAGGGACAAGATAGGTAACCTAAACAGAAGGCACCACTGCTTGATGAACCTTTCTCCCAAAAGAAGCCTCCGCCGAAGCAAAAGTATCAAATTTGTAAAATTTAGAAAAAGTGTGAAGAGAGGACCAAGTGGCAGCCTTGCAAATCTGTTCCACAGAAGCTCCCTTTTTGAAGGTCCAAGAAGAAGAAACAGCCCTCGTGGATTGAGCCGTGATTTCTCAGGAGGCTGCTGTCCAGCAGTCTCATATGCCAAGCAAATAACACTCCTCAGCCAAAATAAAAGAGAAGCAGCCCCATGTGCTGGCGAGAGTGTGGAGAGAGGGGCACCCCGACCCACATTTGGTGGTCATGCCCAAAATTGTCAGGTCTCTGGAAAAGGGTGGAAGCCCTATGTAAGGACCTTGAGCTGGTGGAAACAGTCAGCCCGGCCTTGGCGATTCTACATTTGGGAGTGGACCTGCTCCCTAGAGCTAAACGAAACCTACTAATATACATCCTCATCTCCACCAAACTACTTGTAGCCAGAAACTGGAAGAAAAGTCAACCCCCCAGATGGCAGGGAGTAGTAGACTGTATGAATTACATTAGAAGTATGGAAAATTATGTATACAGAGAACGCAAGACACTGACTGACTTCTGCCTTATCTGGGAACCATGGGACACTCTTATGTCCCATAATGTGCATAACTAGACTATCTGACATCTGACACTACCACCATACCCTTGCAGCCATTTCCCCACATTCTGCTATACGAGGAAGCCGGGCACGGGACATTCAAGGGAGCTAGTGACGGCATTACTATAGCCTCTCTTGACCCCCACAAGATACGTGGTGCAATGAACTAAACCCCCATACATGTACATCCTCACTGTGCCTGCAATATTCCCCTACTGCATAGTCCTAACAATCCTATATGCTAATCCAAAAGCCGTCCCAGTTGTATATTCACTAAAAAGAGCCACTAGGCTCCATATTGTTTAGCAAGACCCTAATTGACGGCCTCTGTAAAAACGAGGTACGTGTACCAATTGAGGCGGTAATACACCTCATGCTATGAAGTTTATGTACTGTGTTATACTGTTGTTCACTTTGTTATGATACATAAGCTGTATGCCATGTGATTTACCTCAATAAAAACTATTTAATTAAAAAAAAAAAAAAAGAGAAGCAGCCGTAGCTTTCTGACCCTTGTGCTTCCCAGAAAAAACAACAAATAAAGAAGAATACTGGCGAAAATCCTTAGTCGCCTGTAAATAATATTTTAACGCAGGAACCACATCCAGGTTGTGCAACAAACGCTCCTTATGAGAATGAAAATGGACACAAGGAAGGGACAACCGTTTCTTGATTAATATTCCTATCCGAAACTACCTTGGGAAGGAAACCTAAGGCAGCACGCAGTAACACATTATCAGAATAAAAAATAAGGAAAGGAGATTCACACTGCAGCGCTGAAAGCTACGAAACTCTTAGAGCCGAAGAAATAGCGACCAAAAACAAAACCTTCCAGGATAACATCTTAATATCCAAAGAATGCATAGGTTCAAATGGAGCCTGTTGAAGAACTCTAAGAACCAAATTAAGACTCCAAGGAGGAGTAACAAACTTAAACATAGGCCGGATTCTAACCAGGGCCTGACAAAACGATTGAACATCTGGCACATCCGCCAGATGCTTGTGCAACAAAATAGATAAAGCAGAAATTTTACCC